>NW_028185295.1:1751099-1792570 GCF_003343005.1 Rhea americana
AGAAAAGGCCCCAAACACGGCAGAAACCACCCCAAACTCGGTAGCTCGGAGCGAGCGAGACCCCCATGTGGGGCCGGAGCGCCGCGGCCCCCACGAGGGCTCCTGTGGGGGGAACGCCCGGCCGCCGGGCGGCCACGGCAGGCGCGGGACGTCGCCGGTCCCCGTCACAGCGCGCCGGCGTCGCGGCGCCGAGGGGCCCTCGTCGCGCGCTGGCAGCCCCTTGCCCCGACCCACGCTCGAAGAGCTCTTCCCGCACAAAGAGCAAAGCCGTGGGTAACGTGCCCTTAGTAAGGCTGTTATTTTAACCCTTGAGTGAAAGATCAAAGTGATTTCACCTAGTTTGCGTTGGAGCGCGTCTTCTGCAGGTCCTGACGACAGCTGAGAGAGGATGYGAGCACGTTAAGCAGGAGACGCAGGCCAGATGCCGCCTGCACAGAGAAAGCAGTCCCTGGGAACAAGCACCCTTCTCTTCCAGCGCTACCATGCACTGCCCTGAAGGTCAAGTCTTTCATAGGTGCAGGATAATTTCCCTCTTGTACTGCACACATCGCAGAAATTCCTTTAGACAATTTCCTCTTGTCTAGAAATTCAAGCAACAGAAGGGGATCTGCTGAATAGCAAGACCATCAGAGCCATTAATCTGCAGCTACAGCCTAATCTTGTTTCATTTCCTGTCCTTTCTCCAGTTTACAGCATGTGTGCAAACCACTGAACCGTCAAGTCAGTAAGGCTTTATGGATTTGAACAAGTCTTTTGGTGGAACTACAATTCTGCTCTATTTAACTCTCCAGGATATAACTAATTTCTTAAAGGATAAGTGTCTCCTTTCAGTGGAGGAAAAGCAAGTATTTATTCTCACATACATCATTTATTTTAATTTAAAACAGAAAGTTACTTTCTAGTCTTGTTTGCTAGAATGCTGTAATGCCGATGCCTCTCTGTGCCAACTGTTCTTAAATGTTATAATTTATATAATGTGATACAGCATCTCCAGGTTTGATTTTTCACTACCTCTTAAAAACAAGTGATGTGCKTGTATATCTTGATACATACAGTAAATAATACAGAGCTCTTTTGAAATGCTTCACAACCATCTTTCGAAATGGTGCTGAGGGATGCTTTAAGTATAGCAATTTAATTTTTGTATAAGTGAAAAGTAAGGCAGTATCCAAGCAGCTGGGATGCTTGGATGTAGAAAGCAGGGAAGAAAAAGCCTGATGAAAGCCAGATTTTGTTTCAATTGTAATGGGTGCTGCAGCAGCATGGAAAAGTTACTTAACAGTAAACGCACGTAACAGATCTTTGTGTGTATGTTCACACTGCAAAATTTTCAGCCAGAGATAATTTTTTGAGCATAATTATGTCCACAGGGTATCTCTAGGCATGACCCATCCAAAAGAGTTTCACGTAAAGGTGCCTCACGCCTCTGAAGAGGACGAGGACTCTCAGATCACTCTCCAGTTGTGCACTCTTCCTGGAGGGCTCCCTGATTGCACTGTGCTGGCTTGAAAGCTCAAATAGAACTTCACAGTCTTTTAGCATATATCCAGGGGAGGAAAAAAAAAAGAAAAATAAAATTTGCTGGTTTCTTAGCAAGATGTTAGGCTACAGTCATTTTCCAATTTGTGTAGAAATAGCCATTTTCTTCTCCACAATCTTCAAACTCCTGTCAATCTTCCTCTCCCCAAAAGAGGAAGGTCACCATCACGAAAGGTGAAGGCTCTCCTGGTGCYCAGTGCATGGATTCATGCCACAGGAAAGGATACTTTAAAAAATTTACTTGTATTTTAATGAAGATGAAACTCAGCTTCAGACAGAACATTAGAGGTGGTGGACCAGCCACAGGGACATGGGCAGCGAGAAGAGTCTTGTGACTGCCGGCTGCTAGGTGACTGCATCGCTGGATCCCCCACATTCAGCTAGAGAAAAGTCTATTCCTGTCGTCTTGCACAGTAACAGAAGATAAACTGCAGTCAAAGAGTGATGTGGAAGGGCAGACTACTGAAAAGACTAAGAAATTCAGAGGCAAACTATCRCAGTTTTACTGAAATGGGGACCTCTCGGGGAACAGGCTTGGAGTAAGCATATGAGCAGCCTAGGGTGAGAATATGAGACACTGCCATATGATCTAGGTGAGCCAAGGCTGATTTTCCTTGGAACAGAAAGCTGGTGAGATTTTTTTTGCAGGTTCTTACATAGTCAGAAAGTCATCCCAAAGCAAACAGGCCTTTACAGAAATTGAGTTCAGGCAGGCTCCAGTAATTCAATGCCCTAAGGCAAGATGAGCACTGATTCTGAAAAACACTAGGCAGCAAAGATTTCTATCGTTGTTTAAAAATGGAGGACAGMATTCCAGCAACACTTAACAGATCTCAGTAAAGGACAACCCTTTTTCTTCAAGATAGATCACCAAAACTGTTAGCAGTTATTCATACAAACCAGCTGACCTTCAGAAAGACTAAGCCGCAGCACTGGAAAGAGCTGTGACTTAGGAAACAGGGGTACTTTACAACTACAAGCCCTGACTGAAGCGTGAGGAGGTGTGAAAGTCGAGCAACACTGACCAACTCTGCTGCTCATCTGCAGTGATAAATGAATTGCACCATCTTGGGGCAGCCAGATCTAAGTCCAGAACAGGTCTTGCTCCCCACCCCCCATTTGCCCTCTGCAGAATCACCTTTGGCTCCCAGAGACAGCTTCACTGTTCCTCGGGGCAGAGGAACATGGCACGAGGCTTGAAAAATGGCTTAAAAATAGGATAGTATAGTCATATGGCCCTATACAATATTCTTGTATTTTTAACARTGTAAGAATATATTAAGAAAACATTTCTTATCTATTATACTGTGCCTCTAGAGTTCACCTGTCAGAGGTGACAAGGCAGCATGCAGGAAACCTTTTCCAAAAAGGACAGGAAATATGGACAAAGCGGGTGAGAGGAAGAGGTGAAGACCACTTGTATCCTTGAAAGTGTTCCCAGAGGTATGGCGCAGAGTAACCAGAGGCAGCTACCTATGCTTATTAGTGTCTTAATTAAAAAAAAAAAAAAAAAGAAAAAAAATCCAGGGAGCTCCCCCCATAGTTAGCTAGGTGTTTGTTCATAGGTGCTTACCATTTATTTCAAATATGGTAAGGTAGTAGTTGTTAAAAGTTATATTCTCAATTAATTCTGTATTTATCACACAATTTCACTTGATGACCTACTGACTTCTGACGATCTTTTTCATTTTCCATCTCAATAGCACATAAGGGACAGCAGTGTTGCACAGAAGTAGGACTTGCAGATCAGACTTAAATGATGGTGTAAGTTTTCTCTAAGAAGCAGCACAAGTACTCATATCTTCCCTATTAAGTCTTATTTTGAATAACAGACTTGCTTTCTGTTCAAGTTATAGACTTACTTAATAGCATAATAAATAATATCACAAACTAAGTGATACTATCAAAGACCTATTCTAGTAAATGTAAACTAAAATCACTACAGTTTGCATGGATAATGACATGATGGGAGGACTAGGGAACAGGACAACAGCATTTCAGAAACTGTGCCGAAGATATGCAACATTTGCACTGGAAATCTCTCCTTAGGAGGAGATCAGTAATACATAGACAGGATAGGGGAAAGAAAAACATGCTTCAACTTTAGTTAGTTACTAAGTTAATGGTCTTTTATTCTGATAGATCAAAGTTTTTCCACTATAACTTAATCCATAATTTATTCCATAACTTACAAGACAGTACATGGTTAGATTCATTATTTTTCTCTCTTTAAATGTATTTCATTACTGCCAATCTAAAGCCTCCAGACTTGGATCACTAAACAGCAAACCTGGCAAGCACTGGGTTTGCATAGCTTGTTACACCATCCACCATGCCATCACGAAGCAGCAAAGGTGCCAAAACCTGATCCCAGCCTCCTCCTCCCTTCTTGGGTTTGAGCACAAGGAGTCGCCTGTCTCGGCGTTTCCTTTTCTCACAAGATGCACCCAACATCTTGGCAGCAAGAACATGATGACTCCCTCCTACTTCATCAAAGAGCCAGGAAACTAGAAACACTTCACTAAAACAAGGCCTTCAGAATCTCCTGTACTTTTTCCTGTCATTTAATAAATCCTTTTACTCATTAGCTTCCATGTTAGCCTTTCTGATAGTTTTCAGCTTAAGTGGAAAGGGTATTACTTTGCATCTCTCACTGTCAAGGTCATTTGATGGAGAGCATTTCTCTAATAATAGATGAGATTTTTCCTTTACCAAGGTAAATATAAGCCCAGTGTTCAGGGAGCGTAAGAACTCAGCTTTGCTGATAAACCACAGAGGGGGTGGAGATGAGAACAGGAGGAGACTACTAGTGCTCCAGACCACTCTCCGCAGCAAAACTGCTTCTTGCTATTAAGGCTGTTGTTAAGTTTCAATATCAAATAAGGCTGTATGTGCACAGGAACATTGGGGGCGGTGACACGAACAGATTTCTGCAAAAATGTAAGAGATCAGTATTCTAATACTTAGGATTTGTTTTCAAAACAGAACTTTTCTCTAATAAAATTCTGCTATTCTCATCTTCCCTCAGACTAATTCAGTACACTATAAACTAAAGCAGGAGAAAAAAAACAATACTGAGTTTTAAAAATCTCTAATATAATTTCACTTTAATGAATAGCATGTGAAGAACAACTTAGATTAATGTCATTCCTACAGTAAATAGATTTTGGAGTGTTTTACGAAAAGATACAATATACTGCTATAGGCAGTTATTATTGCTAGCATTGCAAAATGTTGAATGAGTTTAAAGTCATTTCATATTGCTGCCTGTACTTATGTTGATCTTAACACAAATTGCAATACATTAACCTCTTCTACAAAATTGTTTACTATTTATAACTAGTTTGAAAAGCAAATCCTGTCAGTTCATATATTGCCAGAACCAAGTAATATTAATTGAGGACAGAAAAGCACTCATTTATATAAATGACTTAAGTCTGTGCTCTACTTACTTGCCTTTTACTTTAGCAAAAAAAAAAAAAAAAAAAAAATCCATGAACAAGGTAACATCTTGAGAATTAAAATCAAGAAAAAAAATCTCTCTCCTTCACTTAAATTTTTCACTTAAAACTATTGCTGTTAAAAAAACAAGTTTAGCATATTCATTATTCAAGTTATGTATATTCACAATACATAAATACAATAAATAAATTGTATAAATACAATATATAAATTGTTTACAAAAGTATTGCATAGCAGGAATAAAACACGTTTATTGTGTTCCTTTTGTTAGGGATTCAGTGCCTATTTGTGCAACTGGCTTCAAATGCTATGGACCTCCTGGGCTAGGTCTATAACCTAAGAAAACTTGTTTTATGCACTTGTTTGCTTGGACTAAAAAAAAAAATAAATAAAAAAATTAAAAATAATAATAATAAAAAAAATGGTGAAATTCCTTTCCCCTGCCCCAAGATAAATATTTGCTGTGACTGATATTGCATAAACTGCACACWATTTGAAAATTTCTAAGTAGACACCTGTGTAAGGGGTGCAGCAATGATGCCAGCATTAAAGCTAATTCTCGTAGCAAATGTTATAGCTAGTGAAACTGCATTGAAGTTCTCAGCTCAGACTTTTTCAAGATTATAACTTATTTTAAAATAAGTCTTTCCTGAGAAGTGTTGTGCATTTACTCTTCAAGTATAAGTTGAATTCTTCTAGATGTGAAAGGAAAAAAGCTTGAATCTCTAGGAGGGGTGGGGGGATAGACGTTTGAGTTTTTTTTTTTTTTTTTTTTTCCCCCTCCTCTCTACATGCTCATTTAGCAATTAACTTTATATGGTAAAAAAATTTGCAAAGAGCTAGATGCTTCCACAGACTAGTTTAAGTTGGCTAATAAAAGAAAATTTGTAGTGCTTAAAATAACTAGAAATCCTACTCTGGACTTATAATTATGACCTACATGCTTCCTAAGACCAAGCTCTGTTGTTTATGGAAGAATGTAAACAGCTTTGATATCAAGTCTGGATTTCAAAGGCTATTTCATTGGTAAAGACTTCATCAGTTTATAAAGTTTTGGATTTATAACGTGAACTGAATTAAAACCAGTACAGATAAATCATCTGACTTCTGAAGTTATACTCATCTTCACAGTTTCACATATCAAAACTTTAAGACTAGAATTTTTATAGCAGTGGTAACTTGGTAGCTTGATAGGCAAACTAAGCCCAGTGGGAATCACGTGCTTTTTATTTTGCAGCTGAGCTATGTAACCTCAGCATTGGAGCAATGCAAGTATTTGTACTCARAGCTTTTGTAAGAAGCCAAGTGATTCAGAATTAGCACTGACGTGGCTAAAGCTGCCTACATGCATGGGGGGGGGGGGGAAGAGAACTGCCCCCAGGCAAGTTTCCATGCAGTAGATTTCATAGCTCCCGTTAGGCTGTAGTTTGTAAGGGCCCCCAGAAGCTGCCCTCTGCAGCCATCTCTCATTTAAAGCTAGCAAGTCTGYAGGCACCCTTGCGGTTAGAACAAGTCTCTAACTTGGTAACTAGAAGAAACACTCAGGAATTAAGACAAACATGGCTTCTTAAAACATGGTCTTAATTCACTGCTGAGTAATACTGCAAGTAGTAACAGAAGTAGAACATGTGAAATAAGCATTCTTAATGGAGTGGCATCTAGCCTTTGTAATAGAAAGTAATCAGACCTCTTATAGCAATTAAAAAAATAACTGCATTAAGTTTTGTGTTCATTACAACTACTGGTAGGCTAGTGCTCTCTAATTACATTATACGCAGACTGTATTAAAAAATACTAAGTTTGCCCAGATTAGAGACAGATGGTTCTCCAAAGTTTAATATATAGTTGGATTTGTAAGGGAAAAAAAAAAAAGTTCACACTACCCAACCAAAACATTAGTAATTTCTCTAGTCTCACCATAGGTGCTACTTGGGTAAAAGGTTTGGTTTCCTTTCCTGTTTGCAACCRGTCCACTGGATACCTAAGCAAATAATTTCTTTGTAGTTACAGTGAGTACTGCTGAACAGGGACTGTCCCCTGCAGCAACTGAAGTCATGGCTATCAGCATCAGGAAACTACGTTGGTTCCAAGACCTTTCCTCATCAGAAATAAAATTCATCCATTAGTGATGTTACAGTAGAGAGGGCAACAGGATTACAAGTAGAAACGGAGCTGGCTTAATAAAAAGGGAGAATACCCTATATGAATGGACAGTATGTTTCAGCAAAGTAAAAAATAGTTTCAGTCTTAATACAAGCACTGCTGGACTAGGTTTTCTGTGAAGTTGTCAGCACCACTACCATTGAAACTTTGAACTGCTTAAGCAGGAATCTGAAAGAATTATCAAAAACATCATGAATGCTACTGTTCTTAAATGAATAGATTATCACTGGTTGTTAAGTAATTTATATATGTAAATTAGTCACATGTGAGAATACCTTGAACAGCTTCTGAAGACCTTGGCCTATAAAAACAGCTTCGGAAATTAGTGTTCCAGGCAGATAAATTTTGTCCTTTGCAATCTTAAAGCTTTTTAAAATAGCCAAGACATTTAATTATTTGGTGCTTATGACAGATATCTATACTTTCAAAACTCATAAAGGTGTAGTTCCTAAGAGGTCAATTATATYGAAGTTATGAATTGATTGTAATAAATATTTACTTTGGAAACAGAATAGTTACTGGGAATGTATTTTCAGAATACATGTATAGTTAAAGCACAGGTATATTAATACAGTGTTTCATTTTTAAATCCTAGAGGAGTTTGTCTTTGAAGATCCAAATATTATTAAAACCGTTAAGAGAAAATAGTGCTGTTATCTGAATCAATCACTTCACAAGTACAAGATTTTTCATGACATGCCYAACATTGAAGTGAACTACATATGCTCTTTGAAGGACTCTTAAAAATGCTTGAAAACTTGCTTTTGTTATATACATGACCTGATACAATGAACTATTAAAAAAATTAAACAAGCATTAGAATTTTTCTTTTAAACCCTGGTTTCAAGCTATATTGTTAGCAAGATTTTAGTAGTTTACAGTAGTTCGTCACCAGCTTCCTGGTTAATGAGCTCCAAAGCACAGGGTTATTGATCAGGTTTTGAACATTAATTCTAACATTAGAAAAATTTCTGTTCCTGAATTTTGGGCATTTCTATTATAATAATCTGTATAGACAGTTTTGTATGGACATGATAGTTCAAATTCATACTTCTGGAAAATTGTCTCAAAGATCACCTCCTGGCTGCAATGTTAAACATGCTCTCCAACTTTTTAATAGCATAGCACTGTTGAATTACATTCAACATTTAGATAGTTAAGATCTACAGTTAGAGAGTTCAGAAGCTGATTCAAGATACCTGGTTAGCAGGTACATGCATGCTAGTTGGGCATTTCCACTTGCTCCTGGGCAACTTGTTCCACTGTTTGATCAAACTTAGTTTTGTCCTTTTTAAACAGATTTTCCACTTCAGTTTGTGCCTACTGCCTCTTATCTTGTCATGTGATATGACCAAGAAGAGTATAGTTTGTCTTCTTTACATCATACCACTGTATCCCAGCGTTTTTCAAACAGCACTCTGAGTGATCAAAATTCCATACATGTTCCTTCATGTGCATATTTACAGCTGATTGGTGAAGCAGATGCTCAAATAGTACCAAATAGGTACTGCAAGGAAAAAATGCTGATGAACTAGCATACAYTGGAATTACACCTAACTGTCTACACATTCTAAAAGAATTCTAGTTTTTTTGTTGTGGTATACTCTGTTGCAAGAATAGTTTTAGATAACACAGATGGTTTTAACTTTGTTTGAAAATGTAAATAAATAAGTCTCCAAAGCATATCTTAAATTTATGTCTTTCARAAAAATGTCATATGCAAAACCCTTTTTCTGAATGCAGCCATCTATAAAAAGTAGCATCAATAAGAATTTTAGTTTGATTCAGAGAATTCGAACAATACACCTGAACTCATACCTTCACTGCAGAGTAGAAAACCTCAGAAAAGGCAGCTTCAAAAGACCTGGAAGAAAACAATCAACTTCCCTCAACAGYTGAATCAACAGTTGAAGCTACATGTGCTTTAATGAAACAGTTAGAAAGTAAACACTCTTCCCAGCCCTCATCAGCACCACTATGAGGATTTTAACTCAGTGTGATGCTCTTTCCCCTCTTCTCCAGTTTCCTGACTGCATGCATTCTGTTTTCAAAAGGAAAAACAAAACCAAAAGAGCTTTCACAACAGTTACCATCAATGTAGGTCACATACTTTACTTTTGAAAATTGCCTTTGAATAGATGTAAATGTGAGAAGTGCTGGCCTGGACTAGGTGTACTCTGCATACTGTGGCATTACRTTGAGAAATGCAAGCTGCCTCGACGCCAGAAGCTGTATAAATGACGGTATGGTGCCCTGTTCAAACCAAGATACCATGAGAAAAGCAGCACAGTAACTAGACTGGTTTGATACATAAGCTCACCTCATGGGGAGAAACCTTGAGCATCTTGCCACAGTATCACATTGTGCAATCTAGACATAACCAGAATTAAGAAGCAAACAAATCAAGCTGCCTTTGTGCAACTGATTTTATTACGTACTCAGAACACACATTGATACAGCTGATATCAGAGTAAACCTGTAAGGGACAAGTGCCATAACACAAATTATGGAAGAGAAGCTCAATGTAAAGTGTTGAGCAGCATAGCATTCGATTTCAAAAAAAAAAGAAAAAAAAAAGAAAGAAAGAAAGAAAAGAAAAGAAAAGAAAAAAGCTATGAAAACTTGTGGTAATAAGATTTCACTTAAAATTTCTAAGAGGTTTAGGAGGCTGAAAGCTCACAGACTTCCTGAAACACAGAAAAAGCCACATCCTCATCCAAAACCACTCCATCAGGATAGCATCTTAATTCCAAAGACTTTCTGCAAATTCAGAGTTTCAATCTTCTACATATTTCATATTTTTCTTTATCGTGAGAAAGCATTGTAAGCTGATCTAGTCTACAAAYGTATACTGCTTCGCTCTTTTCGGGCATCTTACAATCACATTTTGCTCTAGCTTTAAACAGCTATTTCATTCAGTAGACAAAATGACTAAATAAGGGCTTAAAGCAATTTCATAGACATATCCCAATTTAACTATTTGTGCTCTTTATTTCAAAATCCAAAGTGCCAAATACAAGCAAGCAGGTTTTCATTATTATGGTCTAAAATAAGAATGATCCGATTTACTTGGGTGAATTTAYAGAATTCATTTTTAAAGCCACAATCCCAATTAATTCAAAAGAGCCGAGAACAGGAACAATACATTTACAGTAATTGCACAGCTTGCATAGCCCCCAAAAGTCTTCAAAATTATTTTTAAACTATTAACAAGTAACTGAATGTACACATGTTGACAGTTTAACTTAACTCAGAAATAGACAACTACTGCACTGATACCAAGTTAACGCACTGTCAGATCTGAAAATATACAAAATCTGAAGTAATAACATGAAATTAAAACCTGGTTTTAAAAAGTGCACAGTAAAAACTGAAKGTAATTACTATATAAATTATCCACAGAGTGTATATTTTCTGGTTTGGAGCCAACATTAAGTTGTGTTTCATCTGTTACAAGTTCTAAATGTTTGAAAGCCATTTACAGCACCAAATCAGTTTTTACTAGACCAATTACCWCCTCTGCTTCCTGTATCAAACAAGAACTGGACACAGTTTTCTGTATCTGTGTTCTGAGCAGCAGCAGCCTCTGAAGACAGTTGATTAGTTGTGAACTATCGACTTTTGTTCTTTTTAGAATTTCCCTGTAGCAACAAGAAACAAGTGAACAGAATAGATAATTCAGATAAGAGTTTATGCAAATTACATACAAAAACCTGAGGCTTGAGAATGTATGCCTTCAAATAGAGATCAGTGAAACTGAAAATAAACAGTCCATAAGCTTTCAATGACAGCTTACAGCTGGACTGCTTCCTATAAAGCCCTCTATTCTCACAGGCTTTGGAGAAGAAGGTACCAGAGCCTTCAAACAAATAGAAGTATCTTGCTTTAAATGAAACTGAGTTACAAGTTATTTAAATTAGTGACTATTAAATGAGTTATGWCCCCCAGAAAACCTCAGTTATATTAATTCCACAAATATTGTAAGCACTATGAAGACAAGTCAAGTCATATTTTGTCCTTAGGTGGTATTTCAAATACAAATTTTAAAGGATAATTTCCCTTCAAATGATGCTGAACCTCCACAGTTCCTCCCTCCCATTTTGCTTTAAAAAAATAATTTTAGCTTGGTTGTATGCAGAATAGTTTAGGAAAGAAAGAATTTATTTTACAACCAATCAATTCACAATAGACTTTCAACAATTCCACAAAGCAAACACAGCTTAAAAACAAACTTGTGTAATAATTACTTGCTGACAATTCACTGTTTTCCTATTTCCTAAGATAGTATTTGTTTTAATCAAATCAGCAACTCTCACCAAATGAGTGGCCTTCACTGCACCACTTTGATTTCAGCTGGATCACTTTCTGCATTTTGGTAGCATTTGAAARCCAAAACCACTGTCTGCTGCTGTTAGATTTTGAACTACTTGCTTAGAGATATACCCCTTCAATTCTTAGTAGTAGTAGAAAACCTCCAGAAAACACTTTAAAGTGTTACAGTCAGCATACAGTCAAAAGCATCCCTCTAAAACGAGCACATAAAAGACTACACAGCAAAAACTAATCCAGAGGAAAATTTGCAATGCCAAATCAGACATCTAAAGAAAAACAGTTCTGTACATGGGGAGGAGAGTCTAAAAATAAAGATGGCTGTCATGTGACCTCTAATCAAAACACGAATTTTTASTCGTCAGCAAAACCTCCTTTCATATACCCTACAATTACAGAGAATAATGCTAGTTTAATTTCACAGGCAGTTTAATGAAGGACAAATGTCTCCACAACATTGATTTCTYCCTAGAATCTTCAGAAAAGGATATACCACAGTTCAAGCAATGACTGCTCCAAGTGGCAGACTTCCAGTTATTGCATCACTAACATAAGCAAGACAAGTCAAAAACTTACTTCTGATGGATAGACTCCTTGCTTGGAAAAACTGTAAGTGTGTACTTTTAAAGAATTTACAAGAGAATTAATAGCAATATTTTCATTTTCACAGAGGAAAAAGAAGATAGGCTAGAACATGGAAATAAAAAGGAAAAAAAGAGTAACTGCCAAGAATAGAGTATACTGCAACCAAAAGAGGAGTGCAGGGAGGACACTCCCACCTATAACTGAAGCATGAATACCTTGTATCACAAAATAGATTTGCAAATATTTTTATTTTCACCACATSAAAAACAAGAAGTGCTGATCTGCCATCAGAGGGTAATTTGAAGGAGGCCCTGATAATATAACAGAATAAAGCGTTCAGTATTTTACATATGTATGTTTTCCAATAGTCTTTACTTCAACTGAAATATGCAGGACAAGGTTTGGAGCTTCTTTTCCAATTGACTGAAATAACTATAGCTTGTAACTTGATTTAATAAACACTGGTATTGCACAAATGCCAMATGCAACCCACAGAGCTTCAAGCTGCAGTCAGTGCCCAATGTCAATTCCTGGCAACTTACCTTACTTGTCATCTTCAGTGTATCAATTTCTTCTCTCTGTTTAGTTAAGGTTTCATTCATACTGCAGAGATGGTCACTCATCATACTTAACTGATCCTCATAACTTCTCTTTGTCGTCATCAATTCATCCTAAGGAGAGAAGAGGAAAAAAAAGGATATAAGAAGCCTTTGCTTAATATTAGTGACAACCAGCAAAATGACCAACTTGTATTTCCACCAAGCAATCAGAACTTTTGACRTTGAATGCGTGCAATTAAGACAATCGATTGGAAAAAATATCACTTAATGAAAAAGACCCAATAGCTATCTTCTTTTACTTAAAGTCTCATGTATAGCCTGCCCTTCCTTTTTCTTTCTTTGGGAATTTTTTGCAACTCTTCATGGYTTATCTAGGAGATTTGCAGTTAAATCTTGTTTTCAGTTGAGGAAAAACTAGAATTTAGAGACTTAGAAGACTGCCTGTACATGAGCAAATGCAGCACATAAAGCTGAAGAAATTAGCACACCACATGCAGTTGGACAGCTATGATCTCTCTGTGATTAGAGACACACAGTAGGATAGTGTGCATGACTAGAGTGCAGTGATAGATACAGGCTCTTTAGGAAGGACAGGATGGGAAGGGTAGGAGCTGTGCTCAAAGCATAGGAGTGGTTTCAACGCTCACAGYTTTACTTTAAAATAGGTGACAAGATGTTTAAAACCTTATGGGTAGAGATCTCAGGAAACCAACAAGGGTGGTGCAGCGGGCATCTAATGCAAAATGTCTGATTAAGAATCAGATAAAACCTCACAATCACAGACCCTATGGCTCATGAAGGAATTTAACCATCCTGACATCTGCTGGAAGGGCAACATGGTGTGACACAAGCAATCTGGGAGTTCTCCAGCATGGTAAAGATGATTTCCTGATACAACTTATCAACAGTTGTAAGAAAAGAAGGAAGAACTGGGCAAGTTCATGTGAAAGCAAAGGGTAGGGTTGGCTGCAGAAACCCAATAAGCCAGCRGAATTTAAGATCCTGAGGGAAGCAAGCAAGACAAATAGCAGAACTGCAACAACCCTAGATTTCAGAAAAGTAAAGTTTAGCTTCTTCAAGGATCTGCCTGGCAAGATTCCATGGAAAATTGCCCTGGAAAGTAAAGGGGGATGCCAGGAATGCTGGCTAATCTTCAAGGGCAACCTCCTCAGAGCAAAAGAATAAACTCATGTTCAGAAAATTAATCAAAAGTGGCAGAAGGCCAGTGTGGCATACAAGGAACTCCTCATTGAACCTAAACTCACTCAGCTCTGGTCTGACCAAGGAGTGGACTATATTACCTTCTGTGTTCTCTGAGCTAAACAATTCTCCAATTCAGTATTATATAGACTAAATTTAAGAGTAGTGCACCTGCTAGTCTTATTATATAGTTTCTTATGTAATTGTGGATGACCATCTCATGTTGACAGCTAGATGTTGCTTGGGAAGTTTGTTAAMGGGATTAAATCAAAATACTAGTGTATTCCTGAACAGTTTCTCCAAGCATCTACCATAAATATTCATTCCTTATATGTAGCATCTCAGGCACACACTGTCTCAGGCAAGTGAACAATAAAGCTATGTACTAACTCAGTAAGAAAGAGGTGAAAGCACTTGTTCACTGAACACTTGTGAATTTTCCTTTTTACTTCCCCTTCACACAGCTGAGATGGGGAAGTAGAGAAAGTGGTAAATTCATAGCAAGTTAGGCACAGTAGTATCTACTGTTCAAAGTGATTTCGTAAAAGACTATTCTAAATTTATTTTTTCGTATTAAACCACCCATCAAAAAAATCYTGCCATTTAAGACTTTCAGGCTCAGGTGCCTTGAAGGACTAAGTATTCTGCAYTTAGTTTGGAAAAATGCATTTGCACCACTTTTCTAGTCCTGTTTCCAAGTTAAATTGACTGAGCTAGAGTAAAACCTGTCAGTTTCTACTCTGCAKCCTACTAGGAATGAAGATATGAAGAAAAGAGCAGATGTAAATCCTGGTTGCACACAGAACAGTCCTCCCCTTACAYAGCAAGGCAAGCCACTGAAACCTGTCACACAACCCCATCTTTAGATGCAAAAAACATTTTAAGTWTCTTGGCGTCAAATGTTCTAAAACACAAGCTGGGCTACTACAACCTTTTTCCTAAAAGGACATTCCACTTAAWGGATGGATTTAAAAAGCACTAGTTTAATCCTTTTTCCGTGTGACATCGTTTTTACATAACATTACTAAGGACCTGTAGAGGCATGACCACACTCAATGGCCCTCATTTTTCTCCCTCAACTTTCCCTCCCATATCGCTACCCTATAAAATGTATCTGCGATGCCATTTAGTATTTTACTTGCCTGTAGTCTACTGATGTTTTGACTAGCTAGTTTCAACTCTTCCATGAGCGATTCCTTGGACTTCTCTGCTAAAGCCAATCTTTTGGCAAGCGCTCGACACTGTCCATCAGAGCAGGATGAGGAGGGCAGAAAGAAGGAAAATTAGTCTCAAAGTATTTTTTGTCTATTGCCATCTTTAACTGAATGCTTTGGATGTTTTCATCTTTTTGTAAATCATAATCCTTACATTTCAAGAAATTTAAGCACAGCTTATACACATTCTGACATGCAAAGATAATAGTTGACATTCAATTTTTTTTGTTTCATTTTACAGAATCATCATTGCATTGTATAACGTACATTGTACAAAAATACATTGGTTTGTATTTTTCCACATTACTGCTAGGAAATATTTCATAAGTAAAAATCAACACAAATGAGTCACTTCACATGTTGCTTAAGTATCAGAGAAAGATGATTCCTCCATATTATGTCATCTGTTAAAAAAAAGTCAGAGCATTTGCCCTGCCAGTCTGAAGATTCAACATACTCCATATTGGTAGCTAATCTGTGGAATTAACTACTTACAGGAAAAGTTACTTAAGGTTTAAAAAGAAAAGCAGCAGCTACAGAGAAAATGAAGCATCTTGTTCGTTCTTGAAATTAAAATATTACTTATGCCTAAAACCTAATTTCTCAGAAACCTCTTTTTAAATCACTATGACAAATGCTCAAGCACTTTTGAATAATGTCAGGGTCACTTTAAAATAAAGTCAAAACTAGGTTGGCAATTAAAACTAGCCACTTCAGCTTGTATAAATAATTAAGTGACATTTATTGTGCTTCTCAATACATTCAATWAAGACAAGGCTAAAAAATAATTTTTAGAAACTTTCAACAGTGCCTATTTTTCTGCATACTACACCACAGCCAAAATCTACATATCTGAGGAACAAGTCTTCTGAAACATTAAGTAGCATATATTTAAACCCACTGTCATAACACCTGTCTTTGGGAAAATTCAAAAAGGATTTACTGTTTTCAGTATAGGCATTGCCTGCCCGCTCACCTCAGCATGAAAGTGTACTGATTTGCTGTCAGCAAGCTGTAAATGAGATGTAAGTTCTGCTATCCTTGCCATATAGTGGTTTTTTATCAAGTCCTCACGAGACTCGTTATCTGGAGCCTGGCAAAGCAAAAAATTTCAGTAGATTGAGATATTAATATATTTAATAGCACATCACATCACAACAATTTACTTACATCACATACATATTGACTCTTCCTCCTCCCACCTGAGGTCTGGCTGCCCTATCCAAAAGCATACAGTTTTGGGTAACTTGAAATTACAGCAGGTGAAGGGTAACTTTCAATGTCAAACATAAGCAATTGTATAGTACTATCATATAAGAAGTGCACACCTTTGATTTACTCTTTTTTTATTTTATTTTTTTTGCGATAACAGAGAGCTGAGTGAAGATGTAAGAGTTGCTTAGCTTAACATGAAGTSTCTGATAAAGACAAAAATCTACTGCAGAAGTGGACTACTTGTACCCAGCAAAAAACCTGCTACCTTTTCCTAGCAGGAATTCCTGAGCATAACCAAATTTCAGCAACTCAGATACTCCAAACCCTTATTTCCAGTGCTGCACATTACCAGAAGTTTATTTGGCCMTTTGGGTGGAATTCTTTACAGGAAACTGGCAAGTTTAAAGCAATTTACAGAGTTACCCACTAGAAGAAGCTTTCACATGGCTTCTCATTACCCTGAATTTTAGTGTTATACAGAAGCTTTTAAAAACTTGTACCAGTCATTATCTGGCCACAACCTCTCCCCTTTTAATTATTCATTCAGGGAAAAAAAAAAAAAGGAAAAAAAAAGGAAAAGCAAGGTAAAACACACATCTGTTTCCTGCATGAACAGAAAAGGGAAAGCACTGAACTGTAATCTGCTTCAGTTCCTTGGAGAGCTCACCAGGGACACTCATCATAGAGCCAAAAAATAAAAGGAGAGCTAGAGAAAGACCTTTAACTTTGTGTGTGTGTGTGTGTGTGCGCGCGCGTGTGTGCGTAAGTAACTTTATCAGCTAGGAAGTGTTGAGGCTTGGAATCTGGTAGGTGTTACTGAAGGACCAACACAGCAGTGCTTTCYTCACACTGCAGAAAACAGATTTAGACCACAGCTCACACTGCTCCCGACCTGCTTACCTGAACAAATCAGCTGAATATGAGAGAGTTCATTACACAGAACTCCAGAGTTACTGCGCATTCAGAACAAAATAATAGATGGGTTTCAGAAACTTGAACATATATTCATACTACATTTGGAACTCATACCATTATTGCAATAAGAAATTACCAATATTAAATATTTCAATTCTGTCTCTTAAAACTTATCTATTTTKATACATTCAAAACAGAATACCTTTTCATTATCAGTAGTTATAGTCAACATTCCAATCTGGAACAAAGCAGAAAATATGCTTAAATGAAAACTGCAAAAATACATACCACAGATATAAATCATTTTGGCTTCTGTCATAAAAGGACTTCACATTAAAARAAGTGGCAAAAGTTAAAACTGAGTATTTGTTAAAATGCTGCACGTTTATTTTAATTGACAGCAAGCAAAAATCTAAGTATCTCYACCTGCAACATAAGCAATAAGATATATAGATGAATGCTTTCAGCAGAATTAAAGTTGACACYAACTATCCAAATATTAAATATCCCATATAGTAATTAGCCTTACAATGTACATGGTTGGGGGGGGGGGAAGCAAGATACAGCTAGCTTGTTTGATTACATAGCTTAATCACAAAAAAATGTTAATRTTTCAATGCATTAAGGTATTCCTTAATTACTTGGTTTGAAGAGCAAGGAAATCTATCTTAGGTTTCTTGAGCATCTTCTAAACTCCTTTTTCCAGTGCACTGACAGCCCAGGCCGAAGAAYTAATAGAACTCTAGCAGAGAAGTTATCTAGCCACACAATGCGTATAAAGAACGAGCTTTGAGAACAAGTGTCTCCATAGAGTCAGAATTTGTTTCTGACATTGACAGGAAGACATAAAGATAAGAAATAAAAATGTGGAATGTTGACATGTGAGTGATATTAAGTATTACTGCTAAAAAAAAGAATACACTTCTCAAACACCTAAAGAATTAAATAAAGCATCAAAAATTTTAGACATCAGTTTAGTTCAAAACACTAGATTTTCAACATGATTTGTCATTTTTATGAAATGGGCAAGGAAKTGGGGAGAAAACTGATTCCTGAGCAAATCATTAAAGATTATACCCCTGTCAATATCACTTTGTTAACTGAGGAGAAAATGTAACCCCCTTTAAAATCCTTTTAAGATCAGATAACCAGAGAGAAAGGGGGTAAAAACCACACACTCCCCTCCACCACGACCCCCCCTCCCGCAATACACACTTACAACACAGAAAGGCAAGAACAGAATGCTTGCAGTATCCAAAAGMAACTTTTTAACCCATATTGTATGAACTTACAAAGGTTATAAAATTAGTGCTCTAGAGAACATGAACAACTGTGATGGCTTCTTTGAACTAAAATTAAGTTATACCACATTGACCTGTAGCAAGTCCAACCCATTAACGGAGAATTAAAAAAAAAAAAAAGCCACTGATTACATACTTTTGTTTCCATTAATGTATCTACAGAYAAAAAAGAAAGTGAGTAACTCAGAGCAGACCCAAGATACTTACTACCTGCAAGGCTCAACTAAAAAAAAAATAAAATAAATTAAAGCACCTTTTACTCCTCCCCTTCAGTCATACAAGCAGAGTTTTAAATGTGGCTCTATACCACTAAGAAAGTTACTGAACAAAAARGTCTCAAAAGCCAATCAGTTCTAAATTCTGCAGAAAACATTAACAAGTGGCTTTGCAAATTTGAGGAGACCAAGTGTTAACTCAGTTCAACACCATCAAAAAACTTCCAGTAAAAGTGCTCCATGGATCAAATAGTACTACCAAGAAGTCACTTCCAAATGAAACGGGTTTTTTTCCCCCCTTCTTTTCTCTCCACTGAAGGAAAGAGTCACTTACCAGACTAGCACTTTTAACAGGCTCCCTCTGACTCTTTTCTATGGTTTCCTCCTTCAGTTCAGTTACATTTGGCAAGACAGAGCGCTCTTGTATAGTTTCAGCTAAATGTCCACTAAGAGAGTGCTTCAGTTTTTGGTTTTCTTTCTCTAGCTTTATTTTAGCTAGTTGGGCCTCCAACATCCAGTGTTCTTTTTCCTGTTCAAGTTTTGCAATTTTCTCCAGACTCTGCTGAACCTTTAGGAAGCAAAAGTTTACAGTCCATGTTACCAGACACAAACACACATCACACAAAATACAGGAGCTATYTGAAAGCAGTATTATTTGAAAGCATGACACAAGTGAACTAATTGGACAAGACAGCAGGTAAACACCTACTGATCTGAACTGTAGCCGTAAGTACGGTTATGTGGTCAAAAGTTATCATGTTTAAGTAGACACCATGTTTGGACACAACTACAGCTCATAGAACTGGGAGCATCACATTAGATGAAAGTTACAGCTGGTAAAGATTAGAAGAATCGCATAGAAACTGGAAAGATACATGGCCAGCACTGTCTTGTTCGATGCTTAAAAACAAAACCAAACCACAGAACCCCTCAACTTATCCAGATATGAAAACTATAGCTATCATTCCAYATATTTCATTTCTTGTATTTGAATTTAGCTTTGAATATGGGCCACTGCAAATCACAGARAGCTTCTTCTGGAGAAAAAAGGACATATAATATCCCACACCATACAAAAAGCAAAACCAGAATGACTCAAGCACAATCAGAGCGCTCAAGTCAGTAGAGAACTGAGGTTAGTCTGAAAGTCTCACTTCTTCTCAGTCTTCCTGTCTCTGTGTAACTTTTAAATACTGTTTAATCTCCCAGTGCCTCAGTTGCCAGAAACAAGACACATGAAGAAGCGGTAAAAGTAGCCACATATTCCTTATTTAAAAAGAAAATCACTGTCTGTAAGCAGTGCTGACAGATTCTATATAGTCTGAGAGAACATTCAGAACAGCATATAACAGAAATGGGTATCTTAATATGCTTTATTCTTGCCTTATTTTGAATTTATCTAAATTATTAGGTAAAGATTGCCTGGCATCCTGTATTTATACAACGAAGACATCAATGGCATAAGATAGTCTTTCATAATTACATGTATCTGCTACAGGTACAGGAGAGCAAACCCTGGATAACATAGCATGACAAGAATAATAGCTTTTACTCACAAAACTCAAGATACTCCAGTCTAATTTTAAGCTTCAAAATATACAGGGAGGCTATCCAATACTGCTTTACCTTTTACATAATTACAACATATATTAAATGTTAGTTAAATTTACACCGGAATACCTGTTGTGCAAGGCCTTCTCTGCTTTCTGTGGAGCTCAGAAGAACTCTGCGATTGGCCAAAGCCTCTTCATAAGGCACTGAATCTGAACAAGGCTGCAGAAAGAAAAAGAAACCTCAACATTTCACAGTAGATCAGAATTTGTATTTTCTATATTTATTTCTTATTGCCCTCCTTCCTGTCCCTAATCCCTTTTACTAAAGGGAAAATATTCCAGATATTTAACAGCCAGTAGAAGAGCTAGCTTGAGCTCCAAATAAAGTAACATATACCTGATCAAAAAAAAAAAAAAGCTCAGAATACTCCACCTGTTACTTAATGATCATATGCACCTTTAAGTCCACTTGACATAAATCACAGCAAAGTGGTTTAATGATAAATCATCAAGTACACTACCACTTACTTGCTCATTTTTATGGGAACAGAGGGGAGAGATCTGGTACTATTTAGCCCTTTAGCTCAGCACATTTTTTTCCAGGATACATCCTTTTCAATTATTTTTTTCACCTGCTAATCTGCAGCATCTTCCAGTCAAAGCAAGTATATGAGTTTAACATAAATCACTCCATATTTCTAGCAAGTATGGTAAGAAATTTAAATAAGCAACTGTCTTCTCCTGGGAGCCCTGGCATGAAGTTATTTGTGGAAGTGGACAATAGAAAAAACATGTACCCTCAGTTGTGAGGACAAATACATTCTTTAGAGAAGCAATTCTATTGTAGAATTTAATGGTCCCACTTCCTCAGGGAGGGATTTTCTATTCAGAGGAAAATTCAWTCCAAATACTAGAAATCCTTAGTTTGGATTCTTTGACATAACAATAAGTGAACTGTCATTTCCCTGTGCAAGCTTGCTAGCTGAACAAACCTTCTTCAAAGACTTCATATAGGCAGCTGCCTTTTTCTTGTACTGCAGCATACACTCAGCCGAAAGAGGGCTGATGAACTCTGTTCCTCCTTTAGGCCCATAACTCAACGAAGTAGTGAAGTGATCCAAATTGTTGCTAAAGAACGAGGCAATCTAGATGCACCAAGAAAAAAAAAAATAGTGTTACACTGGATTTCACAACAAAAGGAAATTCACAAAAGTTCACTTCTCTTGCACATTTATAGATTTTACTAGTATGGCATCCTCTTTGCAGTATCTATTCTTATCAAACATGCAGTCCCTTTTAACATATGGCCTGAAAACAGCTTAAAATAAACTGATACTATATATTACTAATAGAGACGGTGATAAATACATTTCTCAAATCTTAACTCAAGCAAGCTTTTTTTTTTTAAAAAAAGAGGCATTATATTGAAATAAAAAAAGTAACCATTACCTTGCCCACTCCATTTGTTAAAGCCACAACAGAGGATAAAATGCAGTCATTTGTTGTTACAAGTTTTTGCGTGGCTGTTGGAACCTCCTGTTCTAAAGTTGCTTTCTGACTGTAGTGCTTGGAAATGTCTAAAGAAGAGAACAGTTATTTCTTCGGTCTGTTTAAGTAACCACTTTTAAATTCAACTTTTACAGCTTTGGCTTTGAACATTCTCTTCTGCAAATAARCTGCATAAAAAGTTAGTCTGGGTATTCCTATAACTAATTCTTCAGTAGACTGCCTTGGACAACTGYTTACAAACCTAAGAAATAGATATTATGCTTGTTAAAAAAGACAGAATAAAAGGACGTATTTTCAAGTGCCCTCAGTATCCCCAAAATCACAGCTATACCAGGCAGCCAAGGTCCTTTTAAACTTGCACTTCATTTCAAAAGTATACTTACCATCTCCACATACAGAGATGCCAAGATTTTTACTAATGCTTGATACTAGAGTCTTAAATTTACATGACTTAGAAGGTATGACGTTTTAATTTYAGTAATTCTTTCAGTTAAAAATAGTAACAATCTTAAGAGAAAACGATCAATTTTTTGAAAGTCATTTACGAAGTGTAGTTTCCATACACTTATTTCAAGAGCACCAAAAATAAAAAAAAAAAAAGAAAGAAAAAGAGTGTTTACCATGGAAGAACAGAAATTTTCAATTTTGGTTTAGTTAGAAATAAGCAATTATTTCACAAATAAACTTATTACAATAAAAACTACCGCTACAGAATGGAGAAATTCCAGGTTATCACCACTAGAAAGAAATCATGTTTTGTGGCAAGTTTAGGAAGCTGGCAATTAGTTTGGGTTGGTGAGGAAGGGAGGAGAGAAAAAGAATAAAAAAAATCTGACATATGGGGACAGGAGGTGTGAAGCACAATAATTCTCTTGTTAGCTAATGATTCTATTAACAGATTCTTTTCACTTTTTTTTTTTTAAGGTAAAAGTTTTGTCTTGAGGTTGCTGGAATTACAGCAACTCTGAGGCACTAGAAGGGATATCTCACCCATGCTGTAAGACTGAACATCAAAAAAAAAGAGACTAAACCAACAATCTTTTTTTAATTTATATAAAGACTTACTATAATAAGGATTCTGAAAAATTAGGCAATACTATTGACTTGTTACTAACAGCCTGAAGAATCAAGATACATTTTGTTTAAGATTACAGAAGTTTAATGTTTATACAGCTGACTAGCATCAAAATGATTCAACTACGCTGAATATAGTCTCTGGGAATAGCTATATGGTACAGAATATTCTAGAATAAAGACAAACAGAGAACCATTAGTGTTTCTAATCCCTCCTCCCTCAGTTTAACCAAACAGTACTTGACTGAGAATGTAATATATCCACATCCTTTTGATAAGTGATAGCATAAGCTATTTTCAAGGAGGAAGTTACAATTTCAAAATAAAGGCTAACTTCTTTGGTTACATATTCACATTAAAACAGTAACTCACCTAAAAACTGTAAGGAAAAATTCCATTTTGATTGCTGAGACTAGGTGAACTGTATATAAGCAGGGGAAAATATGTACATTTAATGGCATTCCATTCTGTCTGCTAGTTCACTACAGCAATACAATTCGGAAACTGAAGTGATAYTGTTCAGGGTGATTCTAGAGAACCATAGTTAAGTTTTCCAGCATCTTACAAGAACAAAGCTAGCAAAATGGAGGAATGAGAAACACACACGTATCCCCAAAACAAATAGTTAGTAGGTTTAATTTGATTGTTTTGCCTTTACTGATTAGGATTATATTTTAATCACATATTACACATCTAACATACTGTTAGAAAGTTCRTGTGTGTATATATATTTATAAAGAAAGTAGCAAAGCTGAAACATACCACTACCCCATTCCTCTCACCTTTCAGAATGTCATGAAATCCATGAAGATTTGCAGCAATAGTTGTAAATACAAAGCTGTAATTTGTCCTAAGAAGACCTTCTGGTTTTGTACCTAAAGAGTATCATGTAAAAAGTAAGAAAACTAAAGTTCAATCATGAATGAAAAAAGTTAGCTCTGACAAAGCACCCAATTCCTACCTACTAGAAACATTTGCATGGGGGTATAACCTTTAGAACAGAAGAAAGATTCATTGATTAAAAATTTCCCCTTTCATACTAAATTTCTCTACTGAATTTTGCCACAGTAAGTAGGTCAAAGACTTCCAAGTATTTTATATTTAATTTAGACTTTACAAATACATGCAGCTATTTTTGTCTCAAAGATCAATTACACATATCAAAACATTTACATACTTACTTCATTACTGGAGCACTATCTCCGTCCTAAGAAGCGAAGGCTGAAAAAGCCTGAAGCTATACAATAACTATCTGCTCTTACTATCTACAGCAAGCATCTGGATATTGTTCCCCTACCCAAAGATTTGACTTGATTTTACTAAGTTATAACCACAAGTTGTAGCTGAATAACCTTATGAGTAAGAACTGAAAGAGATAATATTGAAATTCAGTTTATTACAATTATTAAGTGATGACAAAAGAGGTAGTGTCAATCATACTATAAAAATTTACAGTAGTTTCTTCTCTACAGTTAACTATGACTATCTAAAATGTAATAAATGGGATTGCTTGTTAACTTCCAGGTCTGCATCCTAGCCGCAYCCATCCGGAAGGGGAGGGGAGAAAGTGGCATATAGAAAGAAAAGTGTCCTGCAGTGCACTCAGTGTCCCAGGGTTCCAATAAAGCAGGGCACAGGCAGAACTCACCTGCCCCATAGTTCAGTCTGTATCTAGAAAGTAGCAGTCTCAAAGTAGCTGAAACGAAACAGGCACTTACTTGGCAAAGCAAGAAGACTAATGTAAGTGTGCAGCTTCTCAAAGACTGCAGTCAACTTTTTCATGTCTTTGTGTAACTCCATATTTCTAGCTTTTAAGGCAGCTGTGCAAAGAGAAGACTCACACTCTTCTTCCAAACTAGGAAAATATGAAAACACACACAAGTATAATGAGAAACAAGTTTGTGATTCTGGAGGTAGATAAGTAGCATTCTCCACACCCCAAGCCCAAAGCGATAATGAACTAGGAATTTATTTTAGAAATGTTAACATATTAGAGTAACTTAGCTATACATGACAATTTGACTGCATGTAAAAGCCCAGTTCTTGGAAGCCTCAGTCAAAAGACAGGACCTCCTGAGGAGCAGAGCTGTATATATCCCTGGCAAAGAATTGAAAGTATCAGTTTAAAGACCTTTTCCTTTACCATATAAAGAATTTCTTTTGTTTTCTAAGYTGAAAGTGGAGGAGAAGAGGCACAAAGACGACATAAAATAAGCTCTTTCTTCTTCCTCAATCCAAAATCTCTTTTTAAGTGTTACTTTACACTGACAGTCTACCTCCCCTCAAAACACTCAGGAACAAAGTTTTTCACTGTAGAACGGAGTGCATAAGTACATCTGGCTTAGTTTACTTTGCATCTCTAGCTCTTATRTAGTGTTATTTGCATCTCTAGACAGACTCAGAAAATTGACAATTACTGCCTACAATACCTGAAGAGTATCAGTGCTATTGAAAAATACGATTTAAAAAACAAAAAAAGCCAATTCATCTTTCATTAAAGCCTTATCTGTAAGCAGAAAGGCTTTTAAAATACATGTTTTCAGCTCTAATGACCAGCTAGAAGGAAGAAAAAAACACACCCACATGCCAACACAAACCTAAAGGCTCAAGAGCCAGAAGATAAAGAAAAAGCTCTGTCTTTGGGTTGACTTGATATCTGAGTGTTAAACATTGCTAATGGTGAAAACCTGACATACTTAGCATCCTTTTAAMTTGATCTGTTAAATCAAAAGTACCTTTTTAACTGGTAAGGAAGAATCTTTCTTAAAAAGCTTAAGTATGAAGATAAGTGTTCTGCAAAAGCCCTCAATTTCACAGCTGTTTCCTGGAAGGAAAACAACACATTAGTATTTTTGTAGAGCAGAGAGCTTTCTCAAGGCTAAAAATAAGAAATCTTACCAGCACTGTCACAGTATCTTCTGTAATGCTCTCAAATAAGTGAAGCATTCCTTCCTCCAGAGGGCGAACATACGCTGCATTTTCATGAAGATACTGTGAGAACTGAGTACAGAGAGATTTAAAATGGTGCTTGCTGTGTGCTTTTGCAAAATGTTTCAAGTTACCAAYTGAACAGTTCACTTTCATACAGCACCTTTCGTCTTGGATAATCCTAAACAGTTCGATTAAAAGATGTAACAGTGAAGTGATGTATAGTCACCTCTTCTACAGGGTAGACTAACACACACCTTGAGGGAAAGTGGGATATGGTGAAAACTACAACAGAAGTTCAGACAAAACCCCACCTAGGGCTTTCCATGGTATCTTATCTCCCTTTAACTGCCATGCACAGCACACCAAACTTCTGCTTTTCAAGTACAAGGTTTTGAACTCCCTCAAAGCTCAACTATATCAAATTAAGGCTAGTTTCATGCACCTATTAAGCCACTAAAATGAGTTATTCTACTTTCCTCACGCATGTTGTTCACATACCATCCTTGTCCTGTGTATCAGCACGAACATTTGCACAGCCATGATGCACAGAGACTGGGTTAAAACTAACAACAAAAAAAGGTAAATTTTAATCTGGATCTGTTTCTAATTCACTTTGCTGCATTAGTCAAAACATGCTTATGCCAATACAAAGGAGGAAACTGTAACTAATCAAAGGGAGAACTGCTACTTTCAGTAGCTATAGCAAGTTAGACCAATTGCGAAATTTTGGCCTCGTACAGCTGCCTGACCTTGCTAAAAGTCCCTTAAATAACTTTTATAATTTTTTTTCCTCTCAAAAAAGTACATACCTGAAAACTAAGGTATTTACTCTTTCACACAATTGAAATGTAACTGTAACATCAGCTTTTGACTTTAATACCACAGTATTACAAAAAGCTTTTTCCATAGATTGATATAAAAAGCCAAAAGTAAACTTGGGGGTGTTTTTTGCTCCACAGAAAGGTACCTTCACCTTTGATTATTACAAAAGTAGCTAAAGATCCCAGGCAAGTAGGGCATGATAAGTTTCCATTTAATTACATATTATTATGATGCAGAAACATAGCGTTAACAAGAAGAGATGCTCAGCTCTCATTCATGCATGCACAAATCTGGTGGAATTAGAGAAAATTCTTAAATCTAAGGAAGAGATACCACATGCAGAATGCTCCTGACTTGTACTGCAAGAGGACTGGAGTTATCTAGTATGATGCTGAAGACCCAATAGAACCCAGCAATTCAATACTTAAAGAGAAAAGGAATACTTGAACCTGGAAGGGAATTGTCCACATCTACTTTGAGTATTTGTTGGGGGAAATAGCTTGAAAGCGCCAGACAAAACCTGGAGTTGGGGAAAAATAAATCAGTGCAAGTGCTCTAAGCCACTACATGACACTAACGTCTCTTTTTCCTCTACTGCATTAAGGGGAGACTTTTTCTGAACCACTCAGTGGAGGAGCTAAGATCACACTGAGAACACTTGCCAGGCAAACAGATACCCAAAAATTCAGGARCTGCTTCAGTGAGTGACAAAAGATGCTTAGCTGCTGGAAAGCCACAGCAAAAGCCCTAAGCAGTAAGGCGCATGGAGGCAATTTGGTTATAAATAAACCAGAGTAGGGGCRGACTACAAGAGACAATTATGAGGACAAAAAAAGCCTGAACTACTGAATCAATTATCAGAAAAACAATCAAATTACAGTTCTGATGAAGCTGCAAGTTTCAGCTATGTGAAAGCACTTTTCTCTGCTGAAAAGCAATGGGGAAGTATTAACCACGACGTTAAGAATAAAAAAGTGCAAAAAGCAATGGTTAAGAAATCTAGCTTTACTTACTTAGTATAAATGGCATTAATATCTAGAATTCAATCACCATACTAGGCCATGTAGATAAGGAGACAGCTCCTGCCCCAAAGAATTTGGGAGATAACAGAACAACATAGTTTTCACAAGAGGAATGTACTATCTTGAGTGTGTTTAGTGGCAGGAACAAGAAAACCCTATTCCTTCTCAAATTAAGATCTACGCTAACGTCTGAGAAAGCTTATCCTTGATTCATATAGCTGAAGGGACTGAAAAGGTAAATGGAATGGGATTTCTCTAGTGGGTAAACATCTGCGCATGCATATTTGCTGACTGCAAAGAGATTAAAGCGGTCCTTCTAAGAACAAGAAAGTTTTAGGATAGTTTACATTGCCACTACACATGCTACTAACATTTAATGAATGAAATGTCTATTTTCTGTGGCTTAAGTCTGATACCTTCAACCTACCAAACTGAAATCATCATCTGAATCAGAAAACTAGATTATCTCACAACTGAAATATGCATAGGTCCATTGGAACTACATAGTCAACAACTTAGATACTAAAGTAAGTTTACAGCAAAGCATGCCCCACACACATTTACGCCTGCATAAAGTTCTGTTTTGTGCTTCATGGCATAACGAGTCTCAGGCTGCAGCTTAGCAGCATCTTCCCACAGTTTCATGGAAAGAGCAGGGGCGGGAGTTTAATATAATTTCAACATGCTTTACAGACATGACACTTCATAACACTTATAGGAAAGATGGTAACACAGATAACCCAAAACCAGATTATAAGGTTAATGTTCGATGATGGAATACAGTCCAAGCTCTCTCCTACATAAACCTACCTTACATTCAGTTGATTTTACACTGCAGTTAAACACAAGACATTCTGTCCCAACATTTTCCATCCCCTATTGTATTTTTACAGTAAAAAGGACAAGCATCTATTCTAATAGTGCAATACTTGGGTATTTTAAAGCAGTCACCTAAACTTTTCATAAATGCAAATTAAAGCAGCACTTCTCCCCCCCCCCCAAAAAAAAAGAAAAAAAAAAGAAAGGCTTTGATTTATCACGTTTCTTTTGTAGCAAAAGCACAAGAGAAAATAATTCCCTGCAACTATACCCTTGACCACACTCAAATAACTCATTCAATAAGGGAAAAAAAAATCCTCCCACAAAAGAGAGATTGCCCCCTCAGGAGCATATTCTTAGCATTCTTTTAACAGTGGTTGAAGAAACTTCCATGATCAAAATTATCTGACCTTGAAAATCAGTATAACTGAATAAACTTATAACTGACATCAGTAAGCTTTACCTTCTGATTTAATGGTGATATAGTGTCTGTTGCAGAATCAACAGGAAATATCTGGACTTTCTGCTCAGTGTATGTGTGAAAGTTCAGAAGAGCTGTTACAAGATCTTGAACAAAAGCTAGTGCCTGCCCAGCAAGGTCTCGCAACTTCAGCTGTAAAGATAGTTACAAAAAATTATATTTGAGGTGTATCTATTTAAATAAGAAAAATATTCTGTAGTTAAATATAAGAAAAAGATTAATTCACCATCTATGACGCACTCTTTTCCCATTACTAGTTCAGTCTAAAAATACAGGATAACAGCAATTATTATACCTTAAAGTTCACCCAACACCATTTGAAACTGCATACTTTTCTTTAAAGATAGAAACTGTTTTTATTTCACATAACAGGTAACAGATGTAACAAATTATTTGCTTTCTATTACTTAAATTTATATGAGTGATTGGGTCTCAAGTATCCAATAAAATGAGAATGAACCATACAGAGTTTTCAAAGATAAACAATTTGATGCTTGAAAGGATTACAATTATTGATAGGTAACAAACTAATATGGTATTCTAGTGTATGCACCGATGTATAGTTTACAAATACAAATATTCTTTGGAGCCCAAGCAATGTGACTGAAAAGAAGCTGACTATGAGGAAAAGTGAATTCAAGATATCAGTTACCTTTTCTCTACAGAAAAGCTTAAGACTTTTAAAGTTAATTTAAGCTTTGTCAGTTTAGAAATGAAGTGTTCAGATTCTACCTTACTGCATGTTAGCAAAGGCATAAGAATTTCCGATAAACACCTTTCATTACAGGCAAATATTAAGCCTAACTTAACTTAACAGCCTGCAGTAATCATCACATAGGGGCCAAAAGACTAGCTACAGTCTAAGTAGAAGACTTACTCCTCCACATGAAAATAATGCAAACTGTACCTTCGCAAAGTACAAAGGCTTTGTGGACAGAAATTCCCCTGGAGTATCATGATAACATGAATACAGCCTATCTTCTGCCATTTAGAGTCACTAAAATGACTGGTTTTATTCTAGATCAGTGCAGAAAATTAGATCTTTACACTTGAAGCCACAGAAGTGCTTACCTGATATCTTCTATTGTGTAATGGTACGTTAAGAGCATTGTACCGAAGAGATCCTACAAGACAAAACAAGTTACATATACTTATTAAATCATACTTTCCAGATAGCACATTTTTTAGTCAAAAAATGATTTTTAAAATGAAAATACTCAGTGCAGAAGTATCAGTTACTAAAAATATCCATGTGATTGACTTCAGTAAAGTAGGCCTAAACATCCTTATTTAAGAGCTGCTACTATGACCAACAGTGGAGAAGGCACTTTCATGTTTGCCTCAGATTGTAGATTAAATTTATCCATCCAAAATCAGTAAAGTGTCATATAAGAACCATCAGCAGCCTTATATCATTATTCAAAAGGTCAGTATTTTTCACTGAAAAACAGTGAAAGGTCTTAAAAATCCTTGAAGAACTCAACATGATCTTCAAACTTAATTGAAGTTTAATTAAGTTCCAGAGATAGTCAAGTAAGACACGTTATTCTTACATGATTTTCTTGTAGTTTGGTTTATGCTTAAAAAGCTCCACTGCATACTGCATTTGTTGATTACAAACAAATAATCTGATGCTTCATTTTCTTGTACCAGTGCTGCTGAAACTGAAGCCAGCTATGAGTAACCAACTACACAGCCTATTGTAAGAAATTTGTAATCCATAGAAAACAAACACTTGCAGATTCTTATTCATCTTTTAGAGATCTGTCCGTTATTTGCAATGTTTTCTACTCGAGCAAAAACATTATAACACATTATCATGGCAGTTAAATGAGCAGCTAAACAAATTATTTGCATTAAAGTTCCCACTAAAATGAGAACCACCTGTACTAGTCAGCCAATGAAGCCAGAGCAGCATAACTAAGCATCAGCAGCTGCCAAATAACCTTTATTTGCAAGAAGGAAAGAGAAGTGGAAAGGATATCAGATCAAAGCACCAACACCTAAGCATAATACATCACATGACATACACCTCCCACAGAGAGGATGATCTGGTGTCTGTAAGAGGAGACTCTCACTGGCTTGCCAACCCATTAGAGAACCAGGAAGCCTCTCCTTTGCAGCACCCAGTCAGATCTGCTTTTGGAGAGTCTAAGGCTTGTCAAAACACTCAAGTTTAGCACTGAATGGGCCAGGTGCAGGAGTGGAAGAGCTTCTACCAATGAAAACTTGAGAACTACAGGAAACAGCCACCTCTGCTTCTACTTCTCTGCTACAGTTCACTACTTTCAACTCTTCCTGCATTCTAGTTCCTGCTAGTTTCACTGTCTGCCCACTCAAGGGCTGCCTACTATTCAGGCTATTTAGGACAGTACACAGCACTGATCCAGCACACACAAATGGATTCTGGTACCAAAGTGGTGCAAAAGTTGATCATTCCCAACTTCATGGTATCCTCTGCACTTCTGTTCRTTTATTCATGATTGAAGTAGAAGAAAAGGCTAATTCAGGTCATAGTTCCTGTCCCAAACTCAAAAGCATTTATTTTTCCCTTAAGAATATAAACGAAAACGATCCGATAACAGCACAGCTTCGAAATCATATTCAGAAGAACAGAGGATCTGCTACAGAGTGAGGTCTGGTTTCTGTTTGCTCTCTAAAACTAGAAAAAACAAAGTAGACTTACTACAGCTTGATGAGGGAAATATGGTTCAGTTTCTAGTTAGTGAAATTTATTCCATAACTTAAAGACAAAAACGTAAAACTGAACGCCCTAAAGAATTTCAGTATTGTTTCTAACACATGAARTTCAACTAGGATGTGTCTTTGCTTCTTTGCTACTGAAGTTTAACTAAGAAAGTTATTGATGAAAAAAAAAAAAAAAAAAGGAAGAAACGCTGGTGAATCTGAGCTTTTTTTTTTTTTATTATTATTAGCTTGAAAAACAACACAGTACCATACAGAACTGTGTGCAATAAACCATGGATAAGAATTAGCTTAGGCATTTTGTGGTCCAGGCATGCTGATAGACTTCCTGCTGCTAATAATCTAAATTTGAGTATTGATATAACATTTCTGCATCTGCTACTTACTGCAACTATTGAATATACCCTGCCAAAAATAATATTCTTTGAGATGATTGTGGAAACACTGGTAAATTGACAGTGATCCTTGATTTTTTTTTTCTACAATGTACTGSCAACACTAAGCCACTCCAATAAATTACTTGGAAAGCCTTCAAGAGCTTTAACTTTTATTTCCTATATAAATGACAATTTGGTATTTTTAGATCACTAAACAAAAGATGACTAGCGTCATGAATACATATTACAAGAAGTTCCAGGAGTCTGTCTATTTAGATGTCCAATTCTTCTTACAACTAGTGTATTTTAATTCAGTACCTCCAGATGAATACCCAAATTCAGTAAGAGAGCCAAGAAAAAACAAAACAAAGCAATACCTACTCGTGTCATTAAAAGGTACTTTTTCATTGATTATACACAGAGATTCTTCCAATCTACTGCCCAAAGCTGCTTGGAGATTCTTCAGCTGTTGCTGGCTAAATAACAACAACAAAAAACACAATGTAAATCCTTAAAGTTTAATTAGCATCACCACCACTGTAACTCACCCTAAGTCTCCCTGAGGTTACCAGATATCTCTTTCCAAAAGTTACATAGAAGACAGTAAGTCATCTTTCATGTCAAATTTAGAACATGACAGTATTTTAACATCTAATAAATGCACTGAAAGCAGCAAGAAAGCATAAGTCTTAGAGTGCTATTCTTCAGAAATTCAACTTACTTAATCTTTATATTACTTTCCAATATTGCACCCATGACATAAGCTATACAAAAATATTCTATTCATTAAAATTTGAACCAGAACACAAATGGGCCTTTAACTTAGTTACCTAATGTAGAATTCCAACATACATGAACTGTCAAAAGACTCACTTATAAGTATACTACCTCATTATTAGAGTTTTTCAGAGTCCTATACTTAAGCATTGCTCTGTTAYGGTACATTCTTAAGAGATTTGACAACTATGTTTCAGCTCCATTCTAAAGTGATCCCCCCCACACACACATCTGCCTGTGTATATTAGATGTGAAGCTATATTAGGATGATTACTAATACCATTACTGTAGATGCTCAAGATGAACAGTAACATGTTCCAGCATTGTACATGTATGCTAACAAAGAATACTGKATATTGATTCAGACCAATTTCCACACCTTACCCAACTCAGGCCCTCAATTCTTCACTGTTTTGTTTCCAGTCTGACATCTAGAACTCCTGCACATATATTGGATGGTGGGAGGGAAGGTATCAAAGTGATAGTTTGTTCTACATTCGTTAAAGTTAATAATACAAAGAGGGAAAAAGAATCCAAAACCAAATAAAATATGAAGTATTTGACTAATAAGCATCTCATATTCATTACTAAAGATTTTTCTTGACGAGCAGCCCCAAAAATYGCACAGGAACTGTAGTGTATGAAGCGTAACAGCACTAGTCACATTAGAAACTGTGGGATATGAACAACCTCAGGCATGTTAAACAACTCAAACTCCAAGACAGACTACAAAAGTATTGACGTTTCTTGGAAAAGGAATGGTAAACAAGCAGTTTGATATATTTTTTTTTTCATGTTTTGCCCTTTAATTCCCAAGATATACAGGCTGTCAAGTCTGGTATCCCCTGATATTCCCCTTGCAATAAAGCTTGGATCTTGGAAGCAGAGAGATCCTTTCTCATTGAAAAAGCGGGAAAAAACAAGCAGCAGCATTTTCATAAAGTTTTCCTCTCTGTCAGGTCTTCATTAGATATTGATTTCAGTRTTTGAAATAGTGTCGGGTTTTTATTTTTAACTTCAAAAGCCTCCCATCTTAAATGGTAGAGACATTTTCTTACAATGACATTACCCAGTAATCATGAAATTTCCTAGGACAGACAAGCTCTAAGTTCCATAGGAACAGAACAACACTACCTTTCAAACCTATGCTATGTGTTAAAAAAAAAAAAGAAAAGAAAAGAGTGAAAGAGAAAAAGATAAAGAGGAGTAAAAACTTCCACCCCCTTTTCAAGTCATACTGTAAGTGAAACTCTGATCTGTATTAGAAGACAATTATTAGAATTCAAGGATGTTCCTATCTCTCAAAATAATTAAAATATRTTTCAGAGTTACTACTTGAAAGATGGAAGGAACTTCTCATTTAACCATTTATCATGATTTAATCCACTACTTAAAAAGGTTGACACTGTAAGTTTAAGAAAAAAATGCACCTAAAGTACTCCCTAACTTCATTTGACTCAGTCCTTAACTACTTCCTGTTCTGTATAGCTTATGTTCAAGACAATTTAAGAATTCCAAAACAATAAACTTCAAATATTCTGAGTATGTATTATTCCTGAAGCAAAAAATATACATATACACACACACACACACACACACAAAGAGAGAGAGAGAGAATTCAATAGGCATTTTAGGCAGAGAGATTTTTGAAACTACCTTTTAGCAGGTCAAGTTTCAGCATATAAATACTTCATCCAAACTGTTTTTAGAGGCAGTGTGTGAAAACTCACACATCTTTGTTTCATACAAGTTCAACAGTTTCTTTCCATTTGATAGTGTTTCATTGCAAATAAAACCTGCAATCATTCATCAGCTTTACAGTTGTCTGCAATAGCTTGTCAGCTCTTACTAAAAGGAGTTTTGTCCGCATCTGTGTAAAGTGACTGTCTAGTTACGTACTCAGTAGAAGGAAAAGGGACCCAAGCTGCATGGTCTTGATGTTAACGTGCTGTTGCCCTGTGCTTTCAGTTTTATCAGTACTGTTTTTTTAACCAGTTATTTTTCCCCTCCAAGTAACCCAATTAATTTTTTAAAGCAGATATTTCTTTAATTCAATTTTTTCATTATATTAAATAAAAACACTCACCATTCTTCGGTTCGAAGCCTACAGTCCTTAGCTTCTCTTTCTAGTGTCTGAGACTTGATCTTTATGTAAGAAGATAATCTCACAATGTAAGTACTGACACAGCAAAATATTTAATTTCAAAACTTTTCAAGTTCATTAAGTAACAAAAAAAAAMCCCTTACTTCCAATTTAGCTTTATCATTTTGCAGCTTTTCTATGGTATCCACATATTTCCGTGTTAAACTGTCCACCACAGCTTGATGCTGGGCAGCCTCAGTTTCCAAAACTTCAAGTCTGCTTCTCAGCTCTGCTTCTAAATGTTTGTGCTGTTCATCTGCTTCAAAGAACTACAATGAGAAAAGCAAGACTCATGTGCAAGAGCTTCACTTTCATTTAGTGCTATGGAATCTAATCCTATCAATTATACCAATTAAATCCACATTAGTAGCAAGTATTCCCTTACTAACTCACAGGAGTTTATGTTTATATTTACAGAAAAGAGACTGAGGAAGAAAGTACTTAGAGTTTATTAAAATTCTGCAGTATCAAGCATTCTTTAAAAATATTATTGATAGACACTTGCAAAAAATATTCGTTGTTCAGTCTGATTTTCTGGTACATTTTCTAAACTAGTGGAACATTCTATATTGACAAAGTAATTYTTGCCAATTTGCAGAAAATACTAAGTTTTAAAGCAATTCTGAAAGTGTGAGTGAAGAAAAAACTTCCATCCAATACCAACTATATAGCTATTTTCAATACAGTAGTCAAGTCTCACCAAGAGTTACAAAACTAAATGAGAGAACCATCTMTTGCTATATGAATTATTCCATATACCACCTTAAAAATCTAAAGTCAAGCTACTTTCATTAGCCAAGTGAATATCTATAAACTATGCTGTCTAACCTAATCCACTAAACTTCTAAATGCACTRATTTCCAAGTGCTATTTTATTTTCTCCAGTTTGGTTCACATGAACATTTTTCTGAAAGAAAAAGATTGAGTTTTACTCACCAGTATATGCAGTCGTTCATTCTCTTCTATCTTCTTCTGAAGATCTTCATTGAAGACACTTTTCTGCTCTTGACTCAACTGAGATGAAGATTCTCCACTTTTCTAAAAGAATGCATGCATGCATCCATTATCACATGCCCCCAGATATCTGGGAACACTTCCCATCACTTAAATTCCTTCTGTAATGGAGGCACATGAACATATTCCACTTAAACTAACACACCTAAGAGTATCTTGCATATAACATGAGCCCCAAAGCAGCATTTGTTTTTGTAAAGGGGTAGAATGCTCATTAGATATGGGTTAAGAAAAGAAATAGTCACTACTCAGACCTTATAGACGCATGAAACTGCTTCTGTATGCAGGTGCTGTTCCCACCATTTGAATATTCCATGATTCCAAGTAGTCAGCAGTATTAAACCCCATGCAGAAAGACTTACTGTGTTATGTGAGCTGTGTGTATGGCATGTCCCCTCTTCTCAGCCAGTCTCATCTCACCGGAGACCAAGGACAGTCACTGAAAGGGCACTGTCCCAGGGCAGGCTGTAGCACTGGGTGACACCAGGCCTTTATTGCCTGCTAAGTTCCCTGGGAATACAGAACTCCCTGCTAACAGTTCTTCGTTTTTCATCCTTTTCATTCAAAGGGCTCACAGACCACTAATGAATCCCATGCAGACAGCTGCTCTGCCATTCTGCTGAACTAAGGCAGTACCAGCACTGAACAAAAACGATGACCGTTTATATTTAAACTTAACGCTGAACTTCAATTGCCTGGGATAACTGGCACAGTTAAGTAAACTGCACTTTTTGATGCCAGCCTGTAATCTGGATCACTTGAGACATGGGCACACATTCCATTCATTCTAGAAGGACTGCAGTCTGACACAGATCATCCATCAAAAGCTTAATCTCAACAGTTGTAGATATGGTTTACTTGGTCTCCCAGTGACATGAGATCTAAAGGTGGTATTGAATCTAGTAAGAGTGTTCAGTAACACATACTTGCTGAAAAGGGCTCTATATATAGAACTAAAGGGAGTATACTTATAAAGTAGTATAGATACTCCTTGAAATAATACAAAATTAGGTCTTCTCACATTTGAGCAAGAAAATTCACTGACAAGGGTCTGTAAAGCTACTCAAGTCAAAATGAGGTTCTTCAAAATTTGGGAATATGCCTAGTGAAGCTGTAAGTTATACAACATGAATTAAAAGATCAGAAAGGCCAAGATGCACTTTGAAAGTAAATCTATTAAGATGAATGAGTAATATTAGTCAGAGGTACTACGCTTGCCAAGGAAGTGGATAATCTGAAAAAAGAAAGGTACAGAAATTCTGGAAACAATTAAAGAAGATGAGTATATTTCTAATTAATTGAATAATATCTTTACGGAGTTTTGGGAGATGTCAAAAAAAAAGAACAGATCACAGTAATTAAGAGGAGGGTTCTTCATAAGAAAGAGGTATCAAATGATGCTTGAGAAATTTATTGAAGTCCAGATGGAACATCCTTGGGAAATCTGATATTACTAAAGAGGAAGTGGCCAAGCTGAGACATTTGAAGAACATGGCAAGCTAAGTTTAATCTCAGCGCTCTAATTATTCTACCATTTTGAAACAAAGAAGTGCTAGGTGAAAATTTAAACTTCAAAGCATTTGACAAGATTCAGTTAAGAGCCTATTGRAAAAGCTACAGTCACAGAATGAAGAGCTACGTACTGACATCAAAATTACAAAGCAATGAAAGGAGAGGCGGATAAGAAAGTCAATTTTCTTCACAGMAGTGGATTAATCAGAAAGCTCCAAGATCTTCTCTAGTTGCTTAAAAATTTAATAAAGATCTGGAAAGGGATACACTAATTCAGTGTCAATTAGTTCTCATACTAGGAAGACCAGACCTATTTAGCATACAATATAGGTATCAACATCTGTTTTGTTGATATTTTCAGTAACATTTTATCAGTTACAAGTTGCAGCAAGAACACTTAGCTCAAGCCTTGACACAAAGTAACTGCTGCTATAAATCAAGGTAAAATAGTGASAGGTAAGGAAGAGTCACTTCCTTAAAAAAAAGTTGTTTGCCTTTAGCATATACCTTATTCTTCTTGCCCCTAGCTTCACTTAAAGCAAGTTCATCTTGGAGCAGTTCCACTCGCTTGGCAAGCTGCTGATTCCGAAAGGTCAAACTGTCCATTTCCTGTTGCAGTTTTCTCAGTGATTGATCCTTCATCTTCAGTTGCTCCTGAGGGAGCAAAGAGTTTTAAAATTAAACTTTTGTACACTTAAAACAACAACCTCAAAACCTTCGTTGTTCAGTATTTTATCACTGAAGAGGCAAAAAGTATTGCTTTTAAACTAAAAGACTGACTTCATTTCCTTGACATGCCCATAGACCATGCTTGATCAGGTACTTCATCCTATAAATCAATCATCAAGCAGCAACCTTTCATGTTTACAAAGTAAACACTTACAAAGAACAATGAACACAGTAACTGCAGGGCAAGAATTCTTACTAAATCATTTTTCACTGTTCTTTTAATCACCATTCTTTGAATAATAAAAAACAACCTCTCATTTACCTATTTTGTCAAGACTTAATATAACTGAAGTTAACAGTCTCTACACATTACCTTCAGAGAAGCAGAGTTTGCTTGTTCATCTACAACCCCCTTTTTCAGCACCTGGTTCTGAGCTCGAAGCTGAAAAATAAGAGATGCAGATAACTATGTAAGACAAAAGAATAAACAAAAAACACTCACTAGGAAAGACATTTGCATGCATAAAACATATCTTTTCTTAAAGAGATCAGATTTTTTTTATTTTTTTTATTTTTTTTATTTATTTATTTTTTTTTTTTTAAGTATTCTATTCTGGAGAGTAGCAATGTTAAGTTAAAAAAAAAAGCATCAAAAAAAAAGCATCAAATTTGTATCCTGAATTGTTAGGGAATGAGAATTAGTTTGCCAGTTGAACTTCCTTCTCAAATAGAACATAATTCTTACTTAAGAAAAGTCTTTAATAACTTAAATATAGTTACTGTTTAAAAAACAGTGAATAAATATGGAAAGTTAGAACTTCTTGACTAATTGAGTTCTTCCACATATTCAGTGTTATTTCTGCCTTTCCTTCATTACCCTCAAAACTGTTCATGACTGGTTCTGGAACAAAAATATAACTCACAATAAAAAGTCAATCTGTACCAATTCAGGAAGTTAGTAATTTTCCCATTAAAACACGGTTATCAGTAACAGCAGATGACCCAGAGAAAACAGCCYGACAAAAATTTCAGGGGAAAACATAAAAAGCACACAGGAAAAAGCCCTTTTGTCTTACTTATGAAGTTCAGAAGTCTCTGATAAAATCACTAAGGTGAAATGTGTCACTAAACAARCCTATTTTCCAGCTACTTCACAGAATATCTCTAACCCTGTGCAGCAATAATGCTAAGGATTCCATCTTCTCATTCCTTGATAACTGCTTGAACCCTGATTTCTTCAGTGGTAGCTTGTATTCATTTGACATGCTTGAATCCAGCTGTTGTAGATATAAATTAAAAGGATTTGTATTGGGAATGGCTTGGAAATACCTCTGGTAGAAGCATAAAAGGCAAGATTTTAAATGTAAGGCAGCAATAGCTAATCTTTTCAGTTTGATGACTGAATACATTTCAAAAAGGTCAGAAGACAATTGACACTGCCTGTTAAGCACAGTTTTATGCCCTGCAGTATTCTCCCATTGGGTTGCTCAGGCATATAAAGGCAATATAAGAAACTTGCAAGAGCACCAAGGTAAAGACTTTTAAGCATAAGGTGTCCTGAGCAGGAAAAAAAAAGCAGTGTGGTAGTTTTCTGTGCCTTTTTCCATCACAGCTACTAATGCTGAAAAATGTCAGGTGCAAGAATGAAACAGAATGAACTAGCTCAACCATGATGCATCAAGATCAAGTGTGATCCATCAAAAGCTATCACAAGCTGAAGAAGCATTTTGACTATTTTTTCCATTTAGCCTGAGTGAGAGAGTCAGAAGTTAACTTGAATAGAAGACAAGTATTCTGAAAACAAACATCCTTCTCTTGGATTGCTCTGTGAAACAAGAAAAGTGATCGTTTGCCAGGCACTTCCTTGGCGCTTCTTGAATCTATCAAGCTCTTATCTGCTCCTTTCCTTAGCTTCCACAACATGACTAGCAAGTAGGCAAACAGCTTCCCAGAGCTATGCTCCTTTCTTGCCTGWATACAATAAACAGCCAGTTGAACAGCTGATCATTTGCAGGAAAAGGAGAGTTATCTGCAATGGTAATCACACAGTGAGCTGGAGCTGTTCCACAAGAAGTGAGATGAGAAAAAAAAAAAAGCAGCTCCCAGAGAACACCAATGAAACACTGCAGGCTGAAAGTTGCAAGATAAAGTTCAAAGAAAACTTTTGGACATCATGACACTAAAGAAAAGAGAATCCAGTAGCTAGAACTTCAGAAGGTCTGCATTTCAAAGATCTGCTCAGGAATCAAGTCCCTCATTTACTTTATCTCACACCATTTTTGATCTCCAAGGTACAGCAGCTCCACTGTAAAACGTGGCAACAAATGTAAACTCTGTGGCTGAGAGAAGAACTGAACTGACTTCAGGATTTACAAGTCAACTTACAGAAATATTTTTTTAAAGAAGTCCAAACATTTTGGATTCTCTACAATCCTTTACAGTAGTCACAAGGAGAACAGCATTTAAAGACACAYTGTTCTGTAATCTAGGGAAAGGTATCAAACACAGTCAACACCTTGTGCCAAACACTTTGTTGYGGGGATACACAAAAAACAAGTGCTGGCTTTCTTTCCCACAGCTGCAGAAGAACTATGCCATTCAAAACTAGCAGCCTTTTCTTTTTAGTGAACAACAAAATAAAGAAGAAGCGTTCTAAATGAAGCATGGCTCCAGCATTTAGGAAGTCACCTGGAACATTGGAAAGAAACAGCAAAAGCATCTGCAAATGCTCCCTTAAGCAGCTTCAGATGCAGAAAACCCTTGGATAGCTGTGGAAATACAGGAACGACACGAGGCAAAGGTGGAATCAAGCACCCTCACTTCCAAGACACTGCAGCACCCCAGCAAGCATTACTAACACCGCTGAACTCCCGTTCCCACCAGCTGAGCAAACYCCTGCCCGTGGGTGAGAGCAAGAGCAAGGGCTCCACGCCCACRCCAGAGAGGGTAACCAGGCTTCCCGCCCAGCCGAGGAGGGCAGGGGCGAGGGGAGCTACGGCAGTTGCACGGCCCTGCCCGCAGAGCTGGGCGGCTCGTCCTCCCGCGTGCTCGGCGCTGCGCGCACGCCTGCAGGTCGCCGAGCCGGCGCTCCGCCGAACGGCACTGCCGCAGCTCCCGCCCGGGCTGCCGGGAGGAGGAGGGGACCCTCGGGCCGCCAGCAYCGCGAGCCGCCGCCGCGACCAGCCTTCCCGCACGCCGGGGCCGAGCGGAAGAGCCGCTCCCGCTTCCCGCTCCCCTCTCCCCGCCGCCTGCGGGGCCGCGCAAAGGCTGCAGGGGGGCGGCCACGGCTGCTCGGGCAGAGGCGCCCCAGTACCTTGGAGTACTCCTGCGCCAGCTTCTGGTACTTCCCCTGCAGCTCCGCGGC
>NW_028185295.1:1792700-1845654 GCF_003343005.1 Rhea americana
CGGGCGGGGCGCGAGGGGCGGGGCTTAGGCCGCCGGCGCCACCATCTTGACGCAACTTCCAAGATGGCGGCAGGCGAGGAAGGAAGGAAGGGCGGGGCCGCGGCCGCTCGCTGAGACCCCCCCCCTCCTCCCCGCCCACATGCGGAGGGGGCAGGAAGGGGGCACGTGACGTCAAAAGGGGTCKTTAGCGCGGCGGCCACGGTCGCCATAGCAACGGTCACCCGCCCGGCACAGAGCGGCCCGGCGCTCGCGGCTACGGGGCGCCACCTCGCCCAAAAGGCGTCGGCGGCGTGCGGGCGTCGCGGTCGCCTGCGCCGCGAGGCACGGGGAGAGGGGCACGGGCTGGCGCGGCCGTTGGCGGCGGCGGCGGCGGGGGGATAAAGGGGAGAGCGGGGAAGCCGTCGCGGCGGGTTAAACGGCGCGGCGCTGTCGCTAGGGGGCGCGCCGGGGCCGCGGCTGTCGGCGCCGCAGCGGGTGTCAGCGGCAGCGGCAGSGGCAGAGCCAGGGGCAGGGCGGCCGTGGCGAGCGGCGCCGGGGCGGCTGTAGTAACGCCCACAGGAGCCAGGGCTAAGGCGTGCTCGCAGAAACGAAACAGAAAGAAAGCGGCCAAGCGTTCTCTCACGGTCCACAAGTGAACGTCGGGGTGCGGATTAGCCCTCACCAGCGCTTGGTGCTTCCCCGCACGTTGAGCCAACACCGCTGTATGGTGGCGCAGGGGAACAGGGAGAAGCAGGCGTTGCGGTGCCATTCCTTTGCTCCCCGCCTGCAGAAACCCTCTTCCCCAGCCTCCTGGGTCATTCCAGTAGCGTGCAGTCAGCTCTGTGCTTCCTGCGAGGCCCTTCCCTGCCAGCCTCTCGTTTCCAGAGCCTGCCGTTGGCTTCCCGACCATTCAGCCTTGCCCTTTGCAGACCACTGAGAGTGTGCTTATAATCTCCTGTTTTATTTTGTTTTATCCTCACATTTGCCAGTTGTTTAAATGCATACACCATGAGTGCTCTTGAAGAAGAATCTGAAGGCGTTGATGTATTTGGTCCTGCCAGATAACCATGAATGCAGGATTTTGTTTCTGAACAGGAGCAAGAACAGTTGTGTAAGAAAAAGAATAATAAAGCAAGAATGAATATAATGATACTTTTCTGGTGTATACTGAGCATCTGTTTACTGATTCAGTATGGAGATGTTAACAACAAATTATTATTTTTGTTCAGTTTCCATGGTATTGTTTTTTTTTTCCACTTAATTTCAGCACGATATTTTTGTAGCTTTTTCTCAGTAGTAGGTAGCACTAGAGATACAAAATCATGTTTTTCTTACCTGCTTTTCTTTCTATGCCTTGTAAGTGGTAGCTGCCTATAGTGGAAGTGGGAGCTAGTCCTTGTCCACAGTCTTGAAGCTTTGATGATGTTTGCTGTTGTTTTGCTTGTCACAGCAGTGGAGTTGGCAAGAACTAAATAAGACATGATGGCTAGATTAGTAAGTATGTTTGTATCTCCCCAGGAAGTTTTAATGTTGGAGGACATGTTGCTGATCCATATTGCCAAGAACAAAGACTGCACATTTTTAGGAAGTCTAAGGGAAAAAAAAAAACGAAATACCATTCACTATGTCACTGTGCATGCAAATGATCTTGTCACTGTTCCACATGACCAAAAGGACTTATGGTGGAATGAGCAACATTAGAACCACGATAGACTACTTATTTCCTATTCCTCCCAATCGCTTTGATATTCCCTATGGAAGTTCCTAACAAAGTATATGAAGTTTTGCAATTACTCTCCAGCACCCCAAGATTGACAGCAGTACACTTCTCATGGTGTGTCTTCACATGTCAATGTGGTAAATTTTATACTGAAAACAATTAAAACYCTTTAGCACTGAGTATAAGCCTATATTTTGTGTTTGAAATATCTAGAATATGCCTTTCATGAAATGTTATACTGAAATGCTTTGAACAGACTTTGCAAAATACAGTACTCCCAGTTTGTGCTGTTTTCAAAGATGCTTTTGTGGTAAATTTTTCTCCCTTGAATCTAGTGCAGTGAATGCTGGCAGAGATGTTTCACAGCTGAGAGCTGGGAAAGGGAGCTGAGGGAATTACAGTGCCTAGTTGTAGGAGAATGAATTGCTTTCCCACTGTGTTTCTGACTGGGCAGCTAGCATTCAAGGTGGAGGAACACAGAATTTATTTGCCTGCATCCTTCCTTGCCCTTGTTTGGGCAAGACTCAAACATTCATTATATTAGGTATATATCACGGGAGGTAATGCCAGTTCCTTAAAACACAGGCAGACTGAGTCAATCCAAAAATGGTGTGCTTTTACTGCTTATCCAAGGCTGAAGACTGTGAGCTGATTGCAGGATTTTTAGGCTTATCAAAACAGGTCTGGAGATCAGGGATCCTGGAGTCACCACTATCCCATGTAAGGTAACATCTGTAATTTATGATCATCCTATGATGGTATTTGGTGAACAGGTTGAGCTGAAGTTTCCCAAACATAAAGGTAACAAAACCGTTATCAGTCTTTTTACATTCTTATTGCAGATTCTCAGATTCATCCTTTTGACGTTGCATATCATTGCAGTTGCAATGCTGTTTCTCCTCTCACAGCTCTGAAAAAATGTCTTCATTGCACTGTTTCCTCTCAAGCCACTCCACTTAGACAGCAGTGCTGTCTAACCGCTGCACCAGGAAGGTGCACAATGTGTGCGGCTGCAGTGTGGTGTAGTAACGCTTGCTCATTGGTGACTCAGTATGTAATTGCGAAAGGACTAATCCTGTCATCAAAAGTTCAGAGCAACAGAGATCAGGTGGGTAAACAGATCCGTCAGAGCTGTGGATCGCCAAGCGGTATGGGGCGGTTGCTGGAGGACCCCCGAGTACTGCACGGTGCAGAGGCACGCATGTGGATGCAGTATGCGTTACTGTACTGCTGGCTAGGAGTACAGGGCAGTCCCTGCTGAGAACTGGCTCCTACCAACACAAGTCGCTTCAGTCATTAGCAGCAGAACTTAATGCAAGCTAGTACATCACATGTTGAGTGCACAAACTCTTACAAGGGTCACAGCATTTCTGCTCGTCTTGTTGGGGAGAATAGGGAGCAAAGAATATGCACTGAAACAGACACTTGATTGTCCTTTTCTTATGTGTTCAGCATCTAGTATAACGGGTGCTGAACTTCAGACACTATCTCAGGACAAATAATTATTTTAAAAATATAGTCATTGTTTTGATACATTCTATTTCCAAGCTCATTCATCCTCCTTCCCCTGCTCAAGTGGTGCTTTCCCCTCTGCCTAATTAATTAGAACTTGTACTCATACATGCTAAGAATAGATGCAGGTAGAGAAATAAATAAAGAATGTATTTTGAATCATCCAGGATGTTTTCTGTGCTGTGGGAAAATAAGGTTCATTGTCATTGCTTACAGGCTTACGAGTATTTACAACAAAAGGGTTTCTAAGATCTGAGAAAAAAAATCAGAAATGCTTGGAAGGAAGCCATCTTCAGTCATCAGACTATCACAAGAAATGCAAAAACCACATCCTCAGAAGCTGCAAACACCCTAAACTGGTGTTATGTTTCTGTTATCTTAGCAACGGCAAGTATGAACAGCAGGATATGTGCTCACAATATGTGCTTACGATATGTGCTTGTTATTTCTCATGATGACTTGGTAACAAACGTTTTATTATATATAACCTTTCACCTCTTACAAAATCTGATTGTTCTGATAAAAAAAAAATCAAGCCAAGTAGTCTTGACACAGSTATAACGCATGTACGGATATGCATGTCGCAGAACAAATTCTTTCATTATTTGTAGTCTTCATTATCATAATTTCAGTGTTCATAGCATTTAAAAATAGAAATGAAAACAAATCTCTCTGTGCTCACGTTSCTTCCCAACTCATTGGATAAATGGCTTGAGTCATCTATAGGGTGTGTGCATGACTAGGGGAGTGGTGTCTTTGTGTCTAAAGAAATTACAGAGAATGAGAAGATGGAAAAATGAAGCGTGTGGCTGTCTGTGATAATTCGGAGTTGATTTCACAGTTTGTGCAAGTTTTCTTCACCCACTTGGAAGCTGTCTCCCTGGGGATTTGGTTCCACTCCAGCAGAATATATACAAGCTCTTGGTACTACAGGAGCAGCTTTTATATCTACATAGCAAATCAATAATGATATTTGCTCCATAAAACAGGAAAACTGTAACAGCTGAAAAAAATTTCCATCCACTTTTTAAATGCTGAATTCCACCTCTGCCAGGAAAGTGAAACCTCTGTCCTAGGTTTACCATGTTTTGTTACAGGTCTACACATATTCTACAGTCTCATTTCCTGCTTTCCTACCTTTCACACTTACAGGGCCGTATCTGAGAAACATTGACCCGGACTCTAATCTTTCACATTTTCTAGAGAAATAAAAATGCAACCAATGTGCATAGCTTTCAATATTTCCAGTGAGACAAATGATCTGTTTTCACAGAGAAAAATAAAAGATGAAATTGAGATGAAGCATTACGAAGATTATAAAGTGAGTGCTTTTGCATGTGTACCAGCTGTGGACACAGTCCTGCAAACCTCTGAAAGAAATCCCCACTCACCCAAGCAAATAACATCAGCAAAGCAGGAGCTGTTACCTGTACCAAAGATGTCATGTTTGTCTTGACGTTTTTCGCTCTCCAGAGACAGAGGCATGATCAGAGAAAGGAGAGAGATCTGGCAGTTACTGGTAGTTTAGGAAATGTTTTAGCTGGAACTGTTCCTGCTCATAAGCATATTTTTTTAAGAAGATTGTAGTACCTCCAAAAATAGTTCAGACCTTTGTAACGAGCCAAAACTGTGCCTTTGGTGCATAAAGACAACTGTAGAAAAAGGAGTGGGGTGTGTGTGTGTGGGGGGGGGTAAGTGGCCAGGGTTTGTCACTGACACAGCACCAAGAGAAAGAACAGCACTGAGGGCAAAAGGAGATACGAACTAGAAGCAATGGGAGAGGGGATGCCCCAGAATTAGAAGGCAACAGGGAAGCATTACAATCAAACCGACTGCTGAAAAAAGTGCTTTGGCAGAGACAGGTTTGTCTTTGTGCTTTAGTATGGATTGAAAAAGCAGTGTTGGTTTTAAATCTTAGCAATGGGGGGAGGAAGAAACTCAGAGGAGACTGCAAATCTAAGATATACTATGTTAGCATTTTAAAGAGTATGATGGGTCCAATCTCCTTTCTTTTTTTTTTTCTTTATATTTTGCTGCTTTTTTGTGTGTGCAGTCTTCCATGTTTCTTCTTTTTTGTGGTTATGGTACTGAACAATAAAAGCAGCATTATTTGAGCTGAGTGAAATATCATATAGTTAAGCTAGCATGAAACATTAGTGCAGAGAGCACTATTGTGCATATTACAGAGAGCTATGTAGTGACTAGTCAAGGAATGACAGAGTGGTCAGAAATATATTATTTTTTTCTGAAATACAAGAGTAGGCTTCTAGGCTTCTATACTTTAGAAAGAAATAAAATGTAGCAAACTATTTACAAAAAAGAAAAAAAAAGAAAAGAAAGAAAAATCACCTCAACTGTTCATGAACATCTGCAAATATTCTCTGTAATGTTTTAAGTTAAAATTTCCTAGTATAAAAAATCATTAGATTTCAGAATGACAGCAATTTATTGGTATGATTTTAAGTAAGACATGCTTCTTCATGTATGTGAAAGTTCATCTAAAATTAAGAAGTTGTATTATTAATAAAAATCAAAACTTAATTGTTACTGCCAGCTACCCATCCATCATTTCTCACAAGTATTCATTCATCTGAAAAATATCCCTCAGAGAGAAAATAGGTGCAAGCCGCTTGTGCAAGCCAGCAAAGAAACATRATTCACAGAATGACAATGCACTGTTTTTCCACCCCTAATTATATCCATTTCTGTGCACGGATCAGCACTAAAATGGAATTGGGTCTCAAGATCTGCCAGGTGCGCTCCTCTTCATTATGAGACRCTTCCCATTATTAATAGAACAGCAACGCTGCCAGAACCGAGGCATTTCTGAAGTTGGAATTCTTAGGACACCAACAAGTAGGGATTAACAACCACATCGGAAATAACGAGCCATGACAGATCTAGGGTTAAATACTTTAAAATTAGATCCTGCTGAAAGCTGAATCCCGTTGCCTAGCAACTGCTGCATGGGATGCTGCTGTCGCTCCCTGGATGCTTCTCCCGGGAGCGAACATCATGCTCGCGCAGAATGGGGTGAGATTGGATCAAGGTGACATCATGCAGCGCAGCCGAATCATTTTTTTAAGGTAGCGTGTAACACGGCTGCACTGAAGTTAATACCAAGATTTGTATAGCTGCTCGGAAATTTAACGAAACGTCTGGCTTTTCTGTTGAAACGGCTCAGCTCTGCCTGCCTTGAGGGAGGGCTAGCTGCGAGCAGAGGGGCTCGCACGGCGAGCCCTGTGAAAGAGCAGGTCGTTCCTGCGAGCGTGCCGCAGTCCCACTCAGCCACTCAACGTGGGGGGGGGGGAGAGGGAGAGAGAGAGAGGGAGGGTTTGATCTTATCAAATTACTCATTGCCGAAAGACAAGAAAGGCACAACGTCCGTAGTTTGAGGAGGTCTGACGGCGTATTCAGAGCATTCAGTTTTTCAGAATGGATACAGAAATTACACATTCAATCCAAACTAGTATGCTGCCCATTAGATCTTGCAAACAGGTAAGACAATATTGAAATGGGGATTGTGACAACCAGCACGAAAGCAAAATTGAGCTATATATTAAGAAACTGGCTGTCCTGCAGTGAAAATTGAAAGAGGTGGCATAGAAAAGTATTTGGCTGAGGTTAGTAATTCTGATGACTTTTATCCAGTGAAGTATGATGATGGCAAACGTAGCACCTCCAGTTAAGACATGAGGAAAAGACATCTTTGATCTGTCCTCATTGATTAAAAAAAAATGTAATGACTGAAAAATGAACTGAAGTGCAATATACATTTACGAAATCCCCATCATGGCAGACAAATCTTTTCTTCCTTTTTATTTGCTAGATGAAAGAAATGCAAAAGATTCATTCTGTTTGTACTTTGGAAAAGCATTTGATGTACTGCCACATACAAAATTCTTAAAACATTCATACTAATCACCATCATTTCTGGCCACTGGGGAGAAAGAGGGATTGGCTAAAGCATAGCCTAAGGCAGGCTGTGCCAAAAGGGATCTTGCTGGTGTGCAAGAAGGTTACCAGGTCCAAGGAATCAGGATCAGGACAGATCTTACTAAGTGAAGTTTGAGGGCACCAGCTATCAACTTCTTCTGCAGACTGGGGCCTCAACATCTGGAAGTGGACAGAGACATTGACATATTAGTTGATAAAAGAACTAGTCAGCAGGACGTGACTCTGGTAAGGGCCATTAGAGCACTAGGACATACCAGGCAAGACGGTTCTGTAAAGTTAGGGATGCCCTAAGGCCCCTTTCCAAAGCACTGGTGCTCCAAGTGTGTACATGGTTTTTAACATGCATGTGCCAGAAGGCTGAGTTTGAACTGGAATTGATGTACAGAACTAGAAAGATGATTAAGAGGAGTGAAGATCATGTCCTCCAAATGGGCACCAACCAATCTTGCTTTGTTTTAAAAGTCAAGAGCCTAAGGAGGGAAATGGTTGCTTTGGTACTGATGCATTAGAAAAATAAACACTATTGTTTAATGAAGAGCTGTTAAAGCTAATGCTGGCATAAGAAAATCAGGTATCTTTCGTTAGCTTTAAGTCRTTTCTAAGAGCAGGTAGCTTTCATGAGACCTTTCTGAAAGAGTAGGGAGAACAAAAAACCCAACTGATCTGAAGAGAGACACTGAAAAAAAAAGAAAAAAAATCAGAGAATATATTGCTTTGCWGTCTGAAGTGTAAAAATGACTCTCGAGTTAAAACACAAAAGAGATTTTCTATGTTCAAATATGCTGGGAAAGTTCACAATTACATTGCTAGACTTACTGTAATACTCATGTGATTACTGCTAAGCATGCCAGATGTTCCCAGTTGCCTATATCTACTCAGACTACTCAAATTAAGAACAWCTACAGGTATTTGGATTCTCAAAATCTAAGGAAGTATTAATATATTGGGTCAAATTTAGACGGCCATTAAAAAAAAAAAAATCTAATCCATCAAGCATTTCCTCCACAAATGTCCTTAAAATGCAGCTGGTATAACTGGATAATAGCTTCAGTTAATGCTTTATTTCAGGAGTTGTGGCTCCATACAGAGGGTAATTCTCAGTGAAGTCATAACAGAAGAAAACACTTTGGGGGAATTTAACAATGAATTTAAGGTTCTCTTACACAACATAGTGAGTAACAATTAGACAGGTATCATTAACATATGTTGTTGTGGTTTTGTCTCAACTAGAGCAGTCATTCTCTTATCAATTAATTTATTAAGATGAACACTAAATCTAAAATACTAGTAGCACATAGATATCCTGTAATTTGTGATTTAGACTAAATATTATTTGTTATGGTGATGAAGGCAAGTCTTAATTAAAATCTAGTATTAATCACTTCAAGTACTCCAATAGAACTGTTTTATTTGCATCAGATCTGCACAAAGAATTTTTTTAGTGACACTAGTTAGAAAAATAATAGAAAAAACAGATAGACCAGTGTCTGCTCTTAAGGGAAAACAGCATCATGCTGGATCTTGTTTCCCTCCTGTGCTGTAATATCTCAGTGGAACTCCAGGATGGAATCAGACATTCAAAATGCAGTTCGTAAGACATTTATATCCAAGTCTTTTGTGACTGGCCAGAATTGCTTAGTGCTCTTCTTACGATGCAACCTCAAGCTTTCCAGAAGATACTAAGCTAGTTAACTATTTTTCACCTTTTGTTCAGGGAAAATATCTCAGTGTGGACTGGTGCAAGTGGAGAGTGGAAGGGGGTAGTATTTCATTCATTCTGGTGAAGAGGGGCGTGTTGCCACCTGCATGCTTTCCAGAGAGCCTTATGCAGAAAGATCCAACAGACCCCCAAAATCATATCCAAAGAAAACTTAAGTAACGAAAAAACACCAGACAAGAACTATTTCTTAAACTCTACATTCTACATTCTTAAATTACCTGTTCTGTACTACTCTGCTGATCCTTGAATATAAGCAACTGAATGGTTTAGCTCAGTGGTTAGYGTGTGGTGCTGCCAATGCCAAGCTCACAGGTTCAACCCCCATATAGGGCTATGCTGAGGGTTGGACTAGATGATCTCCAGAGGTCCCTTCCAACCTTACCATTCTATGAACATCTATGAACAACTGCAGTGGCATACAAAACTGTACATCATAGGCATTTCATTAGAAAATGATTCAAATTATTTTTAAGCAAATTATGCTTTTTTGCACAAAAGCAAAACCAACCAAGTCAGACGTCTTACTATTTCTTATCTTTTGCCTTACCGTAAGTCAGACATTTCAAAGATCTCAAAACATTCTGAAAGCTCCAGGTTACAGAGCAAAGGCTTGGCCTTAATAAGATGCACTTCAAAAATCAGTGGGGTTTAGATTTCATTTCAAAAATGGACTTTCCATAATATCAGCACAGGAGAAAATGGAGAATCAAGATGTTGACATCACATCACMTCTATTATTATTCAAAACAGTGGGTCAGTTGTGAATGAACTTGACTAAAAGCAAATCTTACTATGAACTGATAGGTTTCAGTTATTGTACAGATTATTTCAATGAGTATGCAATTTTCTTAACCAAGCTAAGACCTACAATGAACTGGATTTTTTTCTTTAAACTAACCCAGTCTTGTGGAAGAGATTTAAATAGTAACCTGGGGGACTAAGAGCAGCAGTGACCAGAACCAGAATCTGTACATAAAGAGATAACACAGTGTTTTCTGTTTGTAATGCTGTTTATTTTATAAAAGCCCCTTTGATCATCTGAATGAAAAACATGGGCAGAAAAGTCACAAATGTTATAAAACAAAGTTTATTCTGCAATATTTTATCATAAGGAATTGCATCTCTTTGGTAAAAATAAACTTTATAAACATTTTAATTAACAGCAATTAGCATACAAAAAACTAAACTTCTGTAAATTGTCTTTAAAACGGTAAAGGACTAAACTGGAGGAAAAAGGGTTAGAATTGGTCACCTACTGGCAAAATTATTCTAAACAAACCCAAGGACATTGCTTATGCTACATTAGAAACAAGCAAAAGGGAACATTTTAAAAACAACTCTGGTTCATTTGATCAGAAAGCGTTCTTACAATTCACTTAAATAAATAATAGTTACAATGAATTGGCAATTATAAAATGTTTTATATCACTATATGGCAGTAACATAATACTTTTAATTATGCACTTTTTAGTTTGAAGAAACGTACATTTATAAAACAGACTTCATAATGGCACTGGCAGTTAGATGTAAAGAATGTGCTTTAAGAAATAATGGCAGGTGCAACACTTAAAATAGTCTACCTTTTTTTTTCAATAAATATTTTGACTACACCATTAATATAACATGTATGGGTGTACTTTGCTTTAACCGAGCTTTTACTTTTCAGCCTAATGAAAAGTTGCAACTCATACAACTTCCATTTTAAAGTTGGATTTTTAAAACATTTGATGCAACTTTTACAGAGGCTGTAACTTAGCACTGGAATCTCAAAGACCAATACAGGTTTATACAGTATTAACACCAGAATTTATCGTAAAGAAAGCAGCTTCCCTTGTATCCAAGTCTCATACACTTCTCCATGTTTTTTAAGAATTTAATGTGGTTCATTAATACTTTCCTTGTCTTTTAACTGCTACTAAAATATACCTGAACGGATCATTGGCATGAACATTTTACATATGTCACTAAAGAAAAAAATGTTAAAATAACTTTTAATTATACTCCATTTATACTATATACACCAGGGTCTTTAACTCAGGTGGCAAACAAACCCAAATCCAATGCTAGATATGTAGGCGAAAGGAAGGGCAGCTATTYTCTGACTAGGAAGAGAGGTACTCCACAACTGAGCTGGTAGCTTTTGTATGCCRAAACGTGCGGGGACACGCATGGGTATGTGGTGGGATACGTAAAGTGCACAGACCAGCCACCCTCTCCTTTGTGACGGAGAGGAAAGACGGCAAAGCGTGGAGAGGACAAGGTGCACTGCCCTTGCCTGCTGCACTGCCTGGCGTCTCAGGCAGATGCTGGCCTTATTTCTCCCCTTCCAGAACACCACTTCTTTCCAGCTGAGTACTTCAGTGCTGGATGCAACTTTTGCTGTTCACTTCTTGTTAGTATGATTTTATTGCTTTTTCTTGGTATATGGTAACTAAAATGCATTATTAGCCTCTGGCCTGATCATGTCCCTTCAGTAATGCTGAAATCTTTATCACCAATTTCAGGGATAACAGCAGCACAACCACTCTCCTAGTAAATATGTTTTCAGAATAGAAATACCACGTTGATTCTATCAGAAAATAAGCAAGCAAACAAAATAGCTTACTAACATCCTCAAAGTTTGTCCAAGGAAGGAAAAAAAAAACAAAAAACTGTGGAGTGAAGTATGATTGCATTTTCCAGAATACTTGGATCTGGATCTTGATCCAGATTTCATTGGCAGTTATAGAAAAGCTGCATGCAGCCTCATCAGGAGCCACACAGCACCCCTCTTTAATAGTTTGCAAGTGAAATCATGGCACTGATCAAAATTCCAGAGTGTTAATTTCGATACAGTCAAACCATCATTCTTGCATTGATATGAAATCTTGCTCTTTGCCGAATTCTTTCAAGATACTATCAGCAAACCATAAGTAAAAAGCAGTTTCACCAAGCATTCGTATCTCCACATTGAAAAATCCTACGAACCACTGCATTTGTACTTAATTTTCTTTTACAGAGTGAGTTTCCCCCTACTGTCCATCAGTAACACATCCAATATCAGATCTAATTAGCTAATGCACCACTTGTGATATCCAGAAGAGACATATGTCTGTACAAGTGTTCTCCGGCTACGGGTATAGCATAATTGGTGTTCACACAGAATGTCCGAGTCTTTCTTCTCTTTCAAGAAATAAATCATTCTTAAAACTGAAATAATCAAAAAAGAACACTTTATAGGGTTTGCACTTAAAAAAAAAAAAAAAAGTTGGCTTTGAATTCCAAAATACACTAAAAAATAACCTCAAATATCTCAGGCTTGATCCAATAACCATTAAATCAATAGGAGCACCACCATTGTCTTCAAGAGGCACTGAAATAGGCCCTCAGAGCAATGACCTTCAGCAGCATGGTTGTATTCATATTAAAGTAGACAGTTTATGGCAGTATTTATGAACAGACTGAAAAAAACCCAACAAAACAAAACAAAAATACTCCACTGATATATSGAAGTTGGGCCTCCAAATAGCCAGTAAAATACTCCATTAGTAAAAGCTTAGCTTTTAGTTGAATCCATTACTGTTTTCAACAACCAAAATAGTGAACATTGGTTTCCTACCTGGCTCTCGTTGCTCCTAACTCTATACCACTTTACCCAACACCTGCTGGCAACAATAGCTTAAATTTATGGCACATCATGCTACCTTTCAGAGACAGGAAAGATGACTTTTTATCATTGTATGCAATTCCAAAACATACTTAAGGCATTCTTATAGTACTGTTAAAACCCACTCCAACAGAGCTGCATGCCCATTCTTGCACAGAAAATTAAATAACTAAAAAAACCCCACAGAAACAACTTTCTTTTTGTTTTTTTTTAAAGAAAAAGCCATCATCTACTGGAAGATGTAAGCAATCACCACTTTTTATAAAAGAAAAAAGAAAATCATCATACCTTTGAAACATTTTTGGCCAAAAGATGTCTGGGCATTATAAAGATATCTTTTTTTTAATTGCAAAAATGAATTGTGAAGGATCTCGAAACAAAAATGTCCTCCAGATTTACAACGTACACCCATAAGCTAAAGCCCTGCTTATTAGATGCACATTATATCACAGGAGGCTGAAAGGATTCACACAGCACAAGGCACACTGATTTGGGAAACGAAAGGTATGGACAGCCAATGTCACAATAACCACAGAGTGCTGGTGGGAAGGGGGGCAAAAAAAGCACCAAAAAACAATTCAGGGTTCATCAATTCAAAAAAGAAGCTATTCTTTCTGTTTTGCCAGATCAGACTGTCATTCACAATCTAGCCACCTAAAACCTCCACTTCGTTCATGTTGTAAACAGCACCAACTTTTGCATTCTTTTGTTCCTGAATTCTGCTCCTCTATAGAAGAGAGTAACTGTGGGTGTTGCACTGGAACAACCAGCAGAACTTTCTAATGCAGCTACTGAATATTCAACAGTGAGGATAAAACGAGGACAACATCAAATTTGTTAAGTGGCAGCTTTCACTACGTTTGCTACATCCATGGATTGTGACTGTGTGCGCACCGGTGTGAAAATCTCCCCTTCCCCCCCATATGCACAAGACAATTTGTCTTGATGTGAAATGGCCRCATAAGGTAGATTTGGAAAAAAAAGAAAGCTCATGGTAATACACATCTCAGCTACCCCTTACCCACTCTTCTAGGGAGGGTTTAGGCTCCTTCCTTTCTCTCTGCAGGGACTACTTAACATCTTGCTAAAAGCAGCTCCTTACACAAGTACTGTTTTTCACTCCTTGTATGAGATAGATAGATGGGGTGAAAACTGCAGCCACTCCGAGCTGCTTCACAAGCAATTCCCCAGGACACGTATCACAGAGCAGAAGAGAAAATTGAGTGTGAGGAGGCAGCTGAGGCAAGAATCTCTGTAGACATTTGTTTTTGTCATCTTCCCCCCCCCTTTTTTTGTCTCCTCCTTTTTAATCCTTTACATGGAAGTCACAGCCCTTAGACAGGGCAAAATTCACCTCTGCAGAAAGGGCTGGCAAAGAGGTAAATATGATCCACAGCGTGCATCTGAATGAATGTATCTGTGGAAATATTCAACTACTGAAAAGAAAATAAAAGAAAAAAGTGATCATTAAGAAGTATGCTTTCAGGTTTTCACAAGTCATGCACCTCTTCTAATTTGAAAAGATTAAATAATTTTTTTTTCCTTTAGGCAGTGATTTAAAAATAAATGGCTAAATTATAATTAGCGCCCAAAAAAATAAAAAAGCAAATGAGTCCTCTTATGGCTTTGATCTCCCTTGTGAAGGGTAAAAGTAGAAGAGTATTGCCACACTTAAAAAAAATATATGTATATATTCAGCACTGACAGACATACTATTTTTTCCTTTGCTTGTGACTGTGGGTCTTTGCAGTACTTATTAAGGAACCCAAGCACGTTCGGACGCCGGCAAGGTGCAGCAGAGACCCTGCTGCTTCTTTCAACTCCTCATCAATTTCTTGACATAACTCCTTGAGTGCTTTGTTGCTAGGCTGACTTTTGTCAGAGGTATCTACACAAGGTTGTGATGCATAGCCACTATCTCCAAGAGGATCATCTTCATAGTCAACGTCTGTATCCACTTCACTGTGAAATCCTTCACTGCCATCACTCCCAGCATGGCTGTTCTTGGAGATAAATTCATACACTTCATCAACAGAGGACAAGGAAGACACACTGGATCTAGATGCACAGCGTTGTGAACCCATGCTGCTAGCACTGTAATTGTGATCCTCCTTTGGATCAATATTGGTGGCTGCAGAATCATCATCTTGTAAATTTATGGAACTGGAAGAACTAAACGCACTGCCATAACTCCTCTTCTTAGGTGTCTTCAGAGGCTGAGGTTTCTCACCTATTAAAAACAAAAACTGTTAGTAAGCAAATATTCCAATGAGATTACGTCCTAAATTGCCAACTTTGGCAGGCTGACTGCGAAGGGTAAGCTTAAAGTGAACACTTAAGAGTCATGAAATCTTACATAAATTTACTGTCATCAACAGAAGACAGTGATCTTCAGTTAATGACAAATAAAAGCTGGAGAAACAGAGAAGCAGCTAAGATGACTGAGCATCTAACAAAGAAAAGGCAAGGGAAAAACGTGCAAGAAAACCCAAATTAATGGGGAAAAAGAAAGAAAGGAGATTCCATAAAATTCTGGAATGTTAACAGAAAGAATAAACAAAACTGAATGGCTTTTGACTGGTCTTACTAGTTGCCAGCTAGACCATACTCCATTACTGAAACTTTAGATAAAAAAAACTTGCTACTGGGTAGAGAAACAGCAGAGTAAAATAGCTTATGCTTACAGTCTAACATCCCTTGTTCAATGGAAGTATTTAATAGCATCATTGCAGTAGCAGCATCAATATCAGATTCTGTGAAGAAATAACAACAAAATGTTAGATCTTGGGTAAAATGTTAGATCTTGGCAAATAAGGTCTCAGAACACAAGAAGAATATCAATGTATGTATTAGATTGCTTGCAATAAAAAGAAAGAAGTTTAAGAATTCAAGCTCAAGAATGACTTGAATATAATCAAAAATTAAGACACAGAGATACGAATGGGATCTTATGAGCAATATGATTGGTTACATAATGGTCATGTGTCTTACACTGCACTTACCAAAGTTGAAGCCAAGAATCAGCAACATTAATTAGATTTGCATCTGATTATGTTATTATTATATTTATTTACAATTGGGTTTTATTTGTTACCATCTAAAGAAAAGGATTATGCATACGGCAAAGCAAAGCACCCGATCAACTTCATATCCTCATTCTATGAATATGCAAGTCTGGAGAACAAATGTGTTAGATAAATGCAGCACTAATTTGGCATGCATCTTCTCTCTAACTGCAACAGAAAGTGCCTTTTCACCATATTTTTCTCACTAACAAGTCAAATAGTAAAAATAGACAGGACAAAGAAGGAATGTAGACAGAACTGCTCAATCTAGAAAGTACGGAGATATGAATAGTTAATAGGCATTTGAAAAAGATTTAGATAAACAGTAGTGCTTTTAATTATGGTGCCAAATACAGCTGTATGCATGGCAGCACTGAATGTACTACTTCAATCTTAAAAAGCGTATCTTGAGCATATTACAGTGAAGTCTGAAATTTCTAACTAGAAGAGAATCAAGTGGTTAGAAGCTTGCTCTGTGCCAGCACAGTCAGAGATACTGTATTCTCAACAGCAGCTACTGAGCATTACTGAGCCCAGTAAGAGTAACTTAAACTATAAAACTTGAATCAAATTACAGTGACGTAGTTTCACCCTAAACATGTTTTAGAAGATTCAATTACTTGAAGGACAGCGTCTCATACAGAAAATGAAAAGAAACAAGGAAACTCTTCCCACTTATTTCAGGACATTCTAATGCGTTTTAAACCCAGAAAGTCTAACGTCTTCCTTCTCTCACTTCATCAATGGAAGTTTAAGACAGAAGCTACATTTCTCTCCACATTGGTGGACTACCCCAGCAAAAGAGGAGCGCACACATTGTGGGCTCTCAGAATAGCCACAGTGTCTCAGCGCAGAAGACGATATCCTGGGTGAAAATACCATGAGAGAGGCGAGTGGAAAAGTGGGGCTGGAAGTCCATGCATTGGGAAGAACAAGCAGCAAGTAGAATGGTCTTTCAAGCCTGTTGAACTAGAACTGAGATGGAAATTACTGAAATAAAATGTTAGCAATGACATTTTTTAATGGCTCTTCTTTCTTCCACAGAAAAGGCAGTAGAAACAGCACATCATAAGCATTAACTGTACTACTGATTTTTTGCAGCTGAATATCGCAAAATTGTCAATTTGATCTTCCTWTACACATCTTGCATAGTTTTTGCTACCTTTATCCCTAGTCAAGGAGAAATCTGAAGGGAAACATGTCACTTTGGGATTGCTGGACCAGCATGGAAAGAGGACTGAACTGCTGTTTCCAGTACAAGCTGTAAAATATATACATTCCCCATTGGTTTCACAGTCTGTCATTTTAACATCAGCATATTTTGAGGTCTATTCCACTGCACTTATGAGATTTTTTGAATTCAATTTTATCCTCTTTTTTTTGGCAGCAACAGAGCCACTGAATTTACAAGTCATATGCATCCAACTGACAAAAAGAAATAAAAACATGAATAGCTACTTTGTTTCACTATTTTAATCAAAAAGTGAAATCTGCTGATTCTTTGCTTGCTATCACAGACATTTTATTTTAACATATGATGTTGGTATATAAACATCACCTTGTTAAATGACAAGCAATCACAGACATTAATGCAACACAGAATTACTACCTGCAAACTGTGTTTCTGCATCTTAGAACTCCAAAGAAATATGAGTTTTCTAGTGCTTTCTTTCATCTTGAAAGACTAGCAGTACTGTGGATCAAAGTTAATACATTTTGGCTTCATTTGCAATTGCTCTCCTTGATAGACTGTTTTTTTTCTAAATTTATGCTTCTGCAGCAGAATGGCTGAAAGTGCATTACAAGGAATTCTTTCATCTCAACAACTGCTGCCCTCTGTGACCCTGGGAACTTTAATGGCTTGCCTCTAGTATGAGGGATATGCCAAACTGGTTCCCTGAGACGCAGAAATTCAGTTAGAACAAATATACATTATTGTTTTGGCATACTCAGCGTAGCAAATTGGAGTAGTTAGAAACAGGCTGGTAATCCKCAAAACTGTCATAGGACACACCAGCAAAGTCACTGAAAGGAGAGAAATTTATTTTACAATAAGCCCTTAGAATCCAGGGTCTGCCCAAGCAAACATATTCCTCCTTCAGTTCCTCGTGAAAGCGCGGAAGAGACCTAACAGCTACGCAACACATAGCCAGCAAAGGATAGTTCCTTGCCACGAGGGTACAACCCTAAAACCTCTGTCTGGATATGTGATAATTATCATCTGCTGAACAGGCAGCTGTTCTGTCTTTAAAAAACTTGGCTTTTTTGCCTAACCAATGTTTCTGGTTTGTGGCTGAAAAATAAAAGCAACCTTTTCACCTCAACAGCCTACTGCTCCAGCAAAATTGGGGAACCGGATGTCTATTACGCTGCAGAAGTCCTACTTTGTTAGTGGCATTTTTATCCTCTTGAAAAAGCTTAAACAACACGTCTCTACAACAAATTAAGATTTATTCACACTTTCTTGGAGTCAGACCATCTACAAATCAAGTACAATTCACTTTTCAGTAGAGAACTATTAGCAGAGGTATTCTACAGATGCGTATCTTTTTTAGCTTACATTTTTAGTCCAGGACAAGCCTTCAGTGGATTAAGTTTTACTACTGAGTTACAAGAGTTGTGCTCAACAGGCTTCTTCTAAAGAAATACTGTAATATCCCAGCATGCTGTCTAGCTCATTTCTGGTAAAATGAGGAAATTTTTTAATAGTTCATTTGGAAAAATGAAATGGCCATCTTCTGTTCAACAGTACATGCTGTTTCTATTCATATTTGAATGTCAATGAACAAATGGATTTCCATCTTAAATTCACCATTTTTATCTAGATCTGGCTTTCTCATGGAAAGTTAAGGTAGAAATCTCCAGGACAAAACTATTGCCAAGTCGAAGGCTTTGTTATTCTAACGCTCATTAAAACCTGTAAGAGTAGGTAGATTCCAGCGGGCTCAAGAAGGGGCAGAAAGATAGCAGTGCTGCACTTCAGCAAAGATTTCCTGAAAATAAACGGCAAAAGACCTGAAGAGATGCCAAGGTATACCACCTCCTCAGTAAACATACTGGTTACTTACAAGTGTGAGCTACACTGTGAGATATGAYGAATTATTTATTGTAAGATTCAAACTGAATTTCAGCAGGAAATTGCTCCTACTGGGGTGTCAACCAGGGTACTTCACCTGCAGGTGTCCAGAATGTAAGAAATCTCCTTCTTGCTCAGGAGCAATGCAATTGCGGGTTTTCTGTGCTACAAAAGTGCAAGAGTAGCTATGTTGCTGTCCTCTGCTTAGTTTGCATGCTTCAACTGGCATAATGATGACAGAAGRCACAATTTGCACCAAACTTCTCTGCCTAATGAGTGAAAAATACTATGCACCTGCAAAACTACATTCTGAATTGTTTCATGTTCTCTTGCAAATACTCTCAAGCTCTCCCAGATACCTACAAACACTCAACTTCAAGGCACTTTTATGGCCACATCTCACAAGTTTTATACATTAGAATTTGCTCTCTTTTGTTCTCCATTATGGGTAACCAGTAAAAATCCCAAATTACTACAGATAAATCCCAGCATTAGATATCTAGCTGTTAAACTGTGCTTCCARTAAGTTACGCAGTCTTAAAACAGGTCATATTCGGGAGGGATGTGTCTGCTAAACACCTTGCTGGCAGAAGAACAAGAACTCCTTTCACATCTTGAGACTCATCTTATGGATTTAAAGTTAAGATACAATATAATGTGCATGCGTTCTATTAACCATTTTTTTGGAATCTAGCAGACTCCTCAGAACAGGTCCATACGCAAAATAAACTATAGCTCAAAATATGCTGGTGCCTAGCAAAGACGGTAGAGCAGAAAGAAAAACAAGTAATGTTTACCTTTGAGAGATCGGCCATGACTCTGCTTAAGTACTGAAGTTAGGTAATGAGGAGATGATGACCTACTGGAAAGAAATTCAACAAGTCAAAGTCAAATCCAAATTAGCCAAATAACTTGTGTGAAGTATATTAAACATAATAATATAACATATAAAAATAAATTAAAAATCAAAAACAACAAAACCCCCAACCCCCTGAAGTTTAGAGGACACGTCAAATAAGCAGCAATTTCTATTGCCTTCAGTTGATGGCTTGGCACATCCCTTACTGTGCTACGTAGACAGTGGAAAGCATTTACAAGTGTTTGGAAAGCACCTCCTCTGAGGAAAAGTCTTGCTGGCAGGAGATAGTAACTTCTACAAATTTTATGTACTTGCTTAAAAACTAGATCTGAAGCAAAGATATGTATTTTTTGGTAAGTAAAATCTAGACTTGAACAAAATGTTAGCTTACACAGAGCTTTTCAGAGCCCAGGAGCAGCAGAATGAATAGGGATCAGGTGTGTTTGTTGCTATTTGGAACAGTGCTGAGAGATTAACAGGAGAAAAATAATAAAAACAAACAAACCAACAAAAGAGAAAGGGAAGCTTAAGCAAATCCTAGACTCAGTTACTGCGCCGGACAACTCAGTCCAGAGTGATATCAAAGGAGTAAATATTCTGCTTTCCTCCTGTTAAGAGCAGCCAGGAGACTTGTGCAGTAGCAAAGTAGTGAAACTAATACCTASAAAACACTAGTATGAATGGAAATCAAGAGGGAAGACATGAAAGATGACCTGCCCTACATGTTATAGACAGGAGTCTGTTTGTATCTGCAGACAAGTAGGTGATTTTAAAGTTATCTGAAGCTGAGCTGTTTTGGTGATGCTGTCTGCTAGACACAAAGCTGGCCTTGATAATGCAAAAAAGCAAAGTACCACTTAAGATATTACAGAATAAGGTGCAAATTAAAGCTCTCAGATAGCTTTTTGCTATACATTCAGCACTGATTATTCATTTCATTCTATTGTACTAGCAAACTGTTAGAAGTACAACAGAAATAGTACACGACTATTTAAACCGCATGAGACATAGCAATATGTATCTTTTACAACAAAGATAGGAAAATTTAAAAAGATGATGAACACACATTTCAAATCCGACATGTGACAGCAGTCTCACAGGGTTAATGGGAGGATTTTTATGACAGTGTGTTTACCTTTTATATTTATCATACTTACGCAGTTCTATTTTCTGAAATAAGGCACAGCCATAGATCACCCCAAATATCATAAAGCTGCTAAATGCTTAATTTAAAAATCATTATTCATCAAGGAACACATAAAACTAGCCCAAAACCCAAGCAATTACTTCAATTTTTAAAATACTACTTTAAAATCTTCATTCTTTAAATTGAATCTGAATAAAGTATTTTTCACTGGTCACTGGCCTCCTACCGTTACTGTGAATTCCGGACCTTTACAATCCAGAAATCCTCTACTCTGCACAGCTATGCATGAGGGGTGTCCACTTAACACTCTTAGTATTTTGACTTGCTATCGTATTATCAAACCTTAGCTTGCCACTGACAAAAGTTTTAAAGCTCAGTACAGTGCAGACTGCTAATGGCAAGAAGAGGTGCGAGAACCAACGTGGGGCAAAGCAAAATGCATCACCTGAATTACACAGGGAGCTCTCACAGACCCGCAGCCTGCCTGGCTCTAGCAACGAAACTTACTGAAAAGGCGAGTAATATTTAGCATTTCCCTATATGATAACCAAAGGGGAAAAGACACAGCACAGCTGAATGCAAATATGTGCAAAACTAGTTCACTCTCTAGCTTGTGGGGGTGATGTAGAGCAAAGAACAGATTCAAAAACAGAAAAAAAGAGTCACAAGTGAAGTAATGGACCCATCTCAACATGGCTGGCTCTGCAGTCTGCAGATAAACTGTACAAATAGATGCCAAACATCTCAACACTTTTCCACCTGCAATTCCTCCTTTCATTTGAGCTCAGATGCTTCAAGAACCATATATACATAACAATTTCACTATAGTAATACTTAGCATTAAGACAAGCTATGCATATGCATAAGATATTTACAGGAGCCAGATCATGGCAGTCTCCATAGCCCAGGGATGTAACACACATACTCAAAACTGAATGCACCTACTGGCCTTGCACCTACTGGTTTAACAAGTTTCACAGATACTTGTGGATAATATAAAATAAAATGCACCAGTGACACCGATCACACAATCACAAAATGGCTGAGGTTCGAAGGGGCCTCTGGAGAGCACCTAATCCAACCCCCCAGCTCCAGCAGCATCACCTAGAGCAGGCTGCTCAGGACCACATCCAGTCAGGCTTTGAGTATCTCCCAACCGTCATAATAAAAGGTTTTGTTTAACTATTGACAGATTACACTTTTGTGTAAGCTTCTAACCAAAATAACATCTTAAATTTTATTTGAAAAGGCTGCTGAATGATAGGTATATTCCCGACAAGCATACTGTAAAATCATTATGAACTCAAGCCCTCCTACGGAAAGATTCAGGCTCGCACAGCTGAATTGCAGCATCACCCTGTAGTTAAATTTGGACAGTTCTTCCCAGCCTCCCTCCAGCTGCACCTCTGGGCTTTCTCTTTCTCTCAACACTGCCTCAGATAAGGCAGCTCCTTAGGGGCCCTTCTCCATAAAGGTTTTTGAGGGAACGAGCCTTTTGGCAGCTGTTTCTTCCAGTAGCCCCTCAGTAGCCCCCCGCGCGGCTCCTGGTTGGCCTCATCTCCATTCAGATATTGGATGTTTCTCAAAACAGAATGTTACTATCAACCCTTGGTTTTATTTGGAAGGATTTTTCCAGTCCCTGCTCTTAACTGCTCCTCTGGCTCTTCCCTTTCTCTCACCTTGAGCCTAACCCACTACAAGTGTCCATTTGCCTCTCTTGCTTTTATGGGTGGTATACAATGAGGCTCTACATACTTTCCCTAGCATAAACAAAGCATACAGTAGTAATTACTAAAAACTCCTCCTTTGCTGCACTGTTGCTGAAACCTACATACTCAGCAAACCGGAACTCTCCTTCTAGCCAGAATTTAAATCTTAATCCAAGAATTTTTAAACATGGGAGAAAATATGTCCTTTTGTATATGAGTGAAAGCCTGAGAAATGCATTTTTATTGTTAAAAGGAAAAAAAAATCATTGAAAGTGTCTTAAAATGCTGTTATTATTTCATTGTTCTTACAAGTACAGGCACTGCAAAATCCTTCATGTATTGAACTCTATGGAAATTTTAACATGTGGCTCCATTAGGACCAGGGTTTTCCTGTAACTGCTATTGTTGGCAAGTGCGACTAATCTCTCAGTGAAAAAGAAAGTTACGAAAACCAACTTTGATTCAAAATGAAGTCTTGAAAGCACTTTAGCATTCAGATGAAAATCACTCCTCTGTCCCTACACCTAATTTCAATAAATACTATTTATACAAATTAGGTTAACCATGCTTCAATGTTTATATTTCTGGACTTATCTTCAAGATCTTGGGGATATTCAAAGCTTAACCTGACAAAGCTCTGAACAAGCTGCCCCATGTTGGATTTCATTTTTGCCCCCTGCTCATCTGGTTGCACAGATGACCTCTAGGGACCCCTTCCATCTACGTTAATCTGTGAGTCTAAGTTTAAAGTTTTATCACATTAACATACATACACAATCTTCTGAGCAAAGCTCTTCAGAACCAAACCTTCACCTGAGTCATACTAAAAGAGAAGCTCACGCCTTTATGTAGGAACACTAATGGTTGTAAAAAGAGCGCAATTACAGTAGTTCCAAAAAACTTTCTTCTCATAATACAGAGCCTGAAAATGCTACCAGTAGTATCATACTTTCAGATTTGACTGTTTCTTAATATTTAATTGCTTCACAGTTGTCTTAGTAATGTTTTCATCCCAATAGAAAATTGGAATGCAGGACAATCCTACCTTGGCTCTTTCAAGCATTAAGAGTGACTATTTACAGCCTAAGATGGTTAGAAGGTCAGTGACCACCTTAATAACTTGTAGGTCACAAAGTGCGACTGTGAGAGACCATGTAAGGCATCTAAGGCTTGCAGTGAGCTGCCAAATCTCCAGGTCAATGTCCCATTGGCGTCTTACAAATTTCTGTTAAGTATTTACTATCAGTTTTACATCCTGCTCCAGTAATCCTAGTTCCTCTTCTGTTTGTTAAGTAAGCTCCTTGAAGTAAGATAAGGCATATATCAATATACACATCTTAATTATCTTTTATCTCACCCAAATTCTTTGCCAAAATAGATAAACTGGCTATGTGCCTACCTGATTACTGATCTCACCAACTGCAATATTTTCTTCTTTCATTGCTATCCTTCTACTCTCTGTGCCATCTGTACATTTATTTAGCTAAAGTGCCTTTTCCTGTACATAAGAATGCATCAAGTTTACTTGAAACTCCCAAATCTATTGCCTAATCTTAAAATGCAGCAGCTGAGGAATACCTGATTCCAGAAGGCTAACATACTCCACCTCGGAGTACATCTATTATGAAGATTGCTCTGCCCTTGATCATGGTAAAACGCAAAACTTCTTTTTAAACAGCTTTAGAGAAAAATACCTGTTCTCTGGTGCTTGTCGCTCTAAGTATATTAGAACAGAGGAAAGGAGATAAGAGTTAATTTTAACTGAAACAGCATATTTTATTTATACACACACACACACACACAGAGCCCTCCTTGTAAACTAGCAGCATCTAGATTAGTCCTACTGAACTGTGCTTGAAGCAGGATTTTATTCCTGTTACTAAGACTGCCTGCTCATCAAAGAAATGGCAATCGCTAGTGCCCAACACAGTGTCCTGACCCCACYGGTCACTTCTCAAGAGTTCAGTGAGAAAAATAGCACCTGTTCCCCAAGATCCTAAACAAAAGTGGTAAGACACTTAACAATACATGCTCTTGTCTGGGCTACTCGCAGCCAGGACCCCAGACAAGACACAAGGAAAAGGGTAAAAGAGGGAGAAGGGAAAAGACAGAATATTTAAGACAAAGCCACCCCACTGGCTTCTCCCTCCACCCAAAAAAAGCACAGAAAATTAGCAAGCCCCAGAAGCAAAGGGTAAAAAAAAAAGTAAATATAYAAACATTTACATATGTGTGTGTGTATATATATACATATATATATATAAAGCTGAAACAAAATAAAAGCTAACTCATTATTTGCTTCAGAAAAAGGAAGAAAACCTGCCCCTAACCTCTATGGTTGTGAAATCAGTGTCCCCTTCCCTTTCCCTTCTTAAACGTTCCCACAGTTATAAAACAGATTGGGATACTAATTTCCCAGATCTATCTAGGGAAACTATCTGGGAATTTTAAGATCATTAAAATCTCCCCATCTTGTCTGTCCAGTCTCCTTGTCTTGTCTATCCAGTTCAGCTAAGTTCCCCCACTCAGCTACTTCTCTCTCGCAGAGATCAGTAAGTTATGTCAACCTCCACTTGGGCATTTCCTCTGTTAGCTGGATTTACATAACTCGATGCTGTACTTTTAAGAGAAAATTCACATACCTTGGCGGTGATGCTGGTGGAGTATAAAATGCAAGTGCTGAGGGAAAAGGTTGCTTTTTCAGTGCTTGTACAAGATTAGGCTTATATTCTGGATCAACGCACCATAACGAACCTTTTCCATTCACCTACAAGAAAGAAGTACTGCAAATTAGAAAATCCAGGGACAAAGTTATTACAGTCACTTCTAACTGAATATTCCCAAGACAAGCAAAGTGCAATGTTCCCTCTTTCTCATTTCAGATGTAGATATCCACTAATACTACAGGTGACCTAAGTCACCCTCAGGCAGCTTAGGCAGCCTAAGGCCTTTCTTAAATGGTACAGAAACATCTGTCCTACAGCTTGAGATACCATGTTCACGCTAAAGCCACACTGTCATTCAAGTTTTTCCACTGGGAGCTGTAAACCTTATTTAGCACTTGGTAAATACATCTGTAAGTTCAAGCAGTCATCTGTGCAGGCATCAGTGAATTGGTAAGCAGTCTTTTGATCAACAGGTCTACGAAACTAACTTACTAGCTTAGATATGGCCAGGTACTCCCTTAACTTCAACGATAAAACATCCTGTAAAAGCAATTTGTCTGATGCCCAGCTACAGATTGTATTACTGTACTCCCATGTTTTCAAAATCTGAAAACCCAATTTATATATTTTTGACACACTTAATGTCGGCACCATTAAATTTGACATGCCAGAAAGTCAAGCAAGATAAAGTATCTCCTGCTCATCTCAAGGGCTTCTTCACCTATTTACTATATAAAATTATTTTTCAAGACAATTATCTCTTGCAATACAGAAGAGGGAAATTATATAGGAAAAGTCAAAGCAAATCTGAAGTCACTACCCTGATAGATCACTTAACAACTCCATGTGTAGCACTGTCGGGTTTTTTCTATGGAAACAGATATTATAGAAATGATAATGCATTTGGCAGAAGAAAGGAGTAACCCTACAGCTGAATGGCAAGATACTTCTCTACAGGTTTACCTCTTTAGAGCTAAGCACAAGTAGAAGATATATTAAAAAAAAAGGGTGGGGGCCTATTCTCACAAGCAGGGCACGCCATGCTGGAACTAAAATCTCTCTAAATAACAAGCAAAGGTACAGAAGCAGTCATACCAAGATACCAAGATACAGAGGAAAAGTCTCGGAGCAAAGATCAAAACTTCATGAAATAAAGAGAGGGATGCTGCTCTGTAATTTCAGTGGTAGCCATTGTCCTTTATACAGAAGTCTCTGAGCAGCACCTTCTTTTWCAGAGTTATCTATTTATTTTTTAACTTGGCGTTTTCTCATATTCATCTTTTTATGCTAAAATGGAGCATAGCCTGAAAAGTGTAAGATATGTGCCAAGAAGCTTACCTTTAATTAAATCTGATTTCTTTCACTGTGGTAGCTGACAAGATGATTCAAGTGGTTAGGTACTAATGGAGAGTATACTGTCAGCTGGCTCCAGATCAGCTGTCATCTCCACAATGGACTAATGCCCTGATCTCTTTCCTGCATCTCGCTGGCCTACTGTTTCATTACTTTTCCTCCCCAAAAGGTCCTGCCCACCTCTAGCTTTTTTCTTAGAGCACTTTCAGGTCCACAGAGCAGAGAGAACTACTACTAGAATAAACAACTACTCTACACTGCACTTTCACTTGACACCTAATTCAACTGTGGGCTGCAGGCAGAAAAGTGTTAGTTGCCTGCCTTAATTTTACCAGCTACGTATGTCCATCCATTTGCTGACCTGACAGAAAAGTAACGCAAAAAAAATGGTGGGTACTGCAACAGTGAGCTAAACCAGCACACCCTGAAGCCATACAATCAATCAATCTAATGTAAGAGATATACAGATATAGAGTGACTTCTTTTGGTAGCTACATTGGATTAGGTGTTGTGTTAAACCACACTTCAGTTAGAGGTAGACTTCCATGTACCATTATTGGTGCTCAAAGTAGATATTCAGGGAAAGTGATGATCCAGTGCCTGTGGAGCTGCTCATGAATACATACACTACTGCACTCAGATCCACTAATGGACAAAACCACAAAGGGGAAAGCCAAAACAGATTTCTAGTTACTGGCATATACAGATTTCTAGTAAGTGCTGTACTTTAGGGGAGAACTGTAAAGCTGTACAAAACTGAAGTTAAAAATCCAATAAAACATCAGTACATCTAGCTTTAAAACAAACTGGCCAGGTTACCGGAAGCAGTTTAACCACAGCAGTCAATTTACTGTGCTTCCGTACGGAACAAAGAAAATTGTGTATGGGTCAGACCTTGGCAGCCTCTGTGTATGTAGCCAGACCTTGGTTATTAAACAGAAATTAAACTGCGCTATTTCTCCTAGCAAGACAAAGACTAGATGATCAGAATCTTAAACTGCTTTTGGAGGTTAGCATGTAACTTCCCACCTGCTGCTGATGTGCCTGTTGAAATGTAGATGTGATGTTTGTTTAACATTTCTGAAAATGAACAACCATCAGACTGTATTGACTCTGGACTTCAAAATTAACTGACAGTTAAATTGTTCTGAGACTTTCTGTGTCATGATTATCTTCTTTTTCACATCCCTTTAACATTTGACTTGCAATATTTTATCTAGCTGGATAAAGAAAATTAGGGAGAAATTCTTGCAGTTTAAGCACTGGACTGTTTCATAACTGTTTCCAGTCTCCAGTATTTTTCAGTGTTGCATTATGGCAACTTGGGTTGGAAACAAGATGCCTCCCACGGCCCCTGGTCCTTTCACCTTTTTTTTTTTTTTTTTTTTTAATATTTTTTTTTTTTTTTTTTTTTTTTTTTTTTTTTTTTTTTTTTTTTTTTTTTTTTTTTTTTTTTAATAAATAATAAATAAATAAGGGTAGGAGAAGGATATCAGTGATAAAATACTGTTCAGCTCTCTTTGATCACGCAGGTTTTCTCTTCTACCTGAAAACTCACAGCTTAATCTACACTTAACTGCTACCGGACAGTAGCTTAGTTCCTTCTGAAGAGAAGGCCAGTCACTGTGCCATACTTCCTCATACATGCAAAAAGATGGCCTGGGAGAAGCAATTTCCTCCACATGGGTATGCCACAGACGGGCACAGGTTCCTGCCATAGCTGGAGCAGGTGGAGAAGCCATCACACCCAGCTGCTCCTCTTTATCTGTGCATGCAAGCAATGGAGCAAGCTGCTGGTCCACTTTGCAGAAAAACAAAAAAATAAACTAAACCAATTCTAAGGCAGTTTGGCTTACTCTGTTTTATGTTTTTTACTCCATTTTAATGTTTTTTTTTTTAATTACTCTGAAATAATCAAGAGCACTCCTAAAGTTACTGCCCCTAATTCCGCACACTGGAGCACACTCATCTACCTCCTATGTACTGGGTTAAGATGAGGCGAGACACTCGCTCGCAGCAAAGGAACCACCACACAGTGACCACCCACAGTACGTTCACGTTCACACCCTGTCGGACACATCAGTAACAGTCTGAACAGGGAAGGCAGGGGCATGCCTAAGAGTAATCTCGGTAACAAAGAATAGCTTATCTGCCCACACACTCTCCTTCATACCCTAAACCCTCCTCCGGGAAGCTCTCTCTTTCTCCTGCAAGCCTGCTGTACTCAAAACGAAGTTGTAAATTTGGCCTTCTTCCTCCTCCCATGCTGCTGCGTGGGAAGGAGGAAGGAAACCCCTCGCGAGCAGCCCCCAAAAGCTCTGCATCCCGCTTCTCTTCCCCCACTGATCCCAGCCCTCCCCCAGGGATACTGCAGAGTTATTTCCCACAGTCAACAGCTGCGCCTCCAGAATTTTTCTTTCCTTAATCCATTGCTCCCAGTGGAGCAGGAATGGCATGGTCAGACCAAGACAGCGACAGCGCGCAGGGCTGGCCCACAAACGCCGCTGCCCAAGCAGGTCAGGCCAATACCCAGCTCCAGCAGCACCAAGCAAGCGAGCAGCACCTTCTTCTCCCCAAGCCCGAGCCCCTCGGGAGCTCCTTTCTGCAGTGAGGCAGCAAAGAGCTCCAAGAAACAGCTGAGGGAAAAGGACTTTGCCAGCAGGAGCGGTTGAGGTGCCCACCACACCGCTGTAGGCCGCCAGGCTGCCATAGCCCCCAGCAGCGGCTGGGGCAGTTCTCCCGCACCTCCCACCTTCTGCTTCCACTTGGGGAGTCAAAATGGGCTGAACACTGAAAATGCTGTAGGGAACAATCTTATACGGACTAAAGGGTTATCTGATAACCGCATCTCTCCTTCCCCTATTTCTACAGGTTTATAGAACCTATCCACTCTTTGCCTGAATGTTGAAATAGTCATACAAATTGCTTACCTGTCTCTTGCCAAAAACAAAAGAGAAAGAAAAAAAGAAAAAGGAAGGAAGAAAAAGAAAAAAAAGCAAAAGCATCATACCACCTAATAGGAAAAAGAAAGGGAGTTTTGTTAAGATATTCAAACTCTGTCCCTCTCTGACTTCCAGAGGAGACAGTGTCAGAGCCACAGCCATGCAAAGGGTGGAAGGCTGAACAGATGGAAATCGTGCTTGACAGAGATGCCTGCCTCCTCACATATTTTGCCATTAGCACTGATTTAAAAAACAAAAAAAAAAAAACATGTATCCCAAACCCACAATTGAAAAACAGTCAAGTAAAGAGCAGACGTTATCTTTAAGCTTCCAAGTCCAAACTACTTTTCATTCCCCATCCTCCCCAGCTGAGGCTGCTGTATACCAGATGCTACTCCCTCAAAAAAAAAAGTAAATAAATAAAACAAATAGAGGATTACCATGGGATTCTCTCTCCCTGAATCAAGTCTCCATGACATGGCTTAAGAGGCAAAAAGCATTATCTAGATCTGTGGAGGATCACTGCCCCAGTCACACTACCAGACTTCAGAAGGGCACCAAGGCYACAACAGGTGCCCCGTGATGCAGGCAGGCACCCCAGGGACCAGTCCCCTTTCTCCAGCTCCCCTAGCTCTTCACCAGCTTCAATCCCACAGAAGCAGTGAAACCTTACTCATCTGAATCCCTACAGACACAAGCTCAACTGCAGCTACAGTAAGGTATTTCAGCTCAGAAGTCTGTCATTGCAAGAAAACCTTGACAAACAGCTTATATAAAACAGCATTACAGTAAGTCCAAACAAAAAGGGTGATGTATATTTTAGCAGAGCAGAGATTGATGTACATACATCCTGTTTCCATTGCAGGAGAAGTTCCTTTTGTAGCCTGCAATGCTGCTTTAAAGGACATCTCAAAGTAGTTTCCCTTCAGTCCTCTTCATCTAATCAAACCATATCACCACAAGTGTGTTAAAACACAGGATTTTCAATCCACTGTCAACAGGAGCAGCCAGAAGTCTTCTCCTCTGCAGACACCGGAGGACAGACACACACAGTCCCACTTCTCCAAAGCAGTCCTACTTCTCCAAAGTGGTCCCACTTCTCCAAAGCGGTGGAAAGACAGCTTGAGCTCACATTACTAACAGCTCAGGAGCAGCCCAGTGAAAGGAAACGCTGCCATGGCAACACAAACCAGCCTGTAATCCGAGACCACGTATTAGGCACTTAACTGTCCTTTAACTGCACAACTTTCAGTATCAGTCCTTCCAGTTTTTAAGCTGGGGGAGCGGGAGAAAGACAAAACATAGAGTATTTTTTCATGATCCAAACAGTGTCAGTCTTCCCCCAATATAGATTGGATTCCTGTTTGTAGTTCTAGACTGCAGTCCTGAAAGGCTGAAATCTCCCATGACAGGCATATGAATATATGTGCAAACAGAACAACTACCCATGACTATGTCTACAAGATGGAGCACCCTCCAATCAAAAATAAATATTTAGCGCAGAAAGAGTTGGTGCTGAGCAATCAGTACCCACACTATACACATTTTGGAGGTTTGACTCCAGATCAGCTCTAGAGGGGTGTTGTGGACATGTCCGGTACGAGTTATAGCACATGAAGTGTACTCTTGGAGCACCTCTTCCAGTTTAGCATCAGCCAAAAAAATTCTAATCCATGTGTCCTGAAACTACACTGCAGTGTGAACTGAAAGTGAGGCTAGTGGGCAAATTCAAGATATTAACTGCAGTCCCAGCCCAAAACAAAACATGAATGTAGGCAAGTCACCAGCTCCAATGCAGCGGGATGCTCAGGAGGGAGGTCTCCAGAACTAGTGAGGACAAAACAGCATCTCTGGCAAACATTAGCACTTTTCTTGCTTTTGCTGTCAAACCTCCAGGAGATGATTTCATAGCTGATGAGTGGCTGGCAGCAATAGCCAGATAAGTACGAAAATGCCAATCGCGTAACAGGAGAGCACACATAGGACACAGAGTCCCCCTTCAGGCACGGACATTCTACCAGTATGAGAGTCAGATTTGTCAGGGTTTTAAAATCATGTTCCTTTACCCTAATGATACAAAATAAAACATACTTCACTGACTGCAATTTGCCACAAGCCTCTCTTCTCCCATAAGCAGTCAGGATAAAAAAGATCTACTCCCTTCAAGGCAAAAATAAGAAGCCGTTAGGAAAGAAAAAATGGAAGAAGGTACGAAATTATCTTGTCATCTTAGAAAAGCATACACAGGTATTAGTAGTGCATGGTTACAGACAATACCAACAGCAAAAGGATCTCATAAGCTACTGTCACTCGCTATAAGAAGTCACTTCTTAAGAGCCCAGTGGATCTGAGGCATCCTAAATGAGGAGCATCAACAGTGATCAATAACAGCAAAACCCAGCAAAGCTGCCTTCAGCCAAAGAGGTCTGAAGCATCCAAATAATCCATCATACTACTATTTGTGTACTGTGGCATAGGCTTATTTTGCATGAAGGATTTGGAACAGTACTCCCATCTGATTCCCTTCTAAGCAGGGCAGAGGGTAAAGATTTACCAACGGCTTGTCGGAGATGCGAAATCTTCTCAAAAGTTTCAAGATGGCTTGCTTATTTATTTATTTTGCTTAAATGTAGTTTCTGTCTTAAGAAGCAGAGAGCTGTGCAGTCTCCAGCGCCTAGGCAAAATACTGACAGAGTGTATCAGCATCACCTTGCTGGTAATAGTTAACTCTTCTGTACTTTGTTTCTCCTATTGGAGAAGAATCAGTAAATCATCCTTTGACTTTCCTTCATCCATCCTGAACTCAGTAATATTGGTAGAGTCACCAGAGTACGAAATGGATCAGGCAGTCTGAAATTCGTGCTGCCCATATGCCAAGACATTACATTTCACTTTTAACTTTTAAGCCATGGGGGCTTCAAGACTGGAAATGACTGAGCTTTAAGGACAAAGTCACTGCCTTGCTCAAGCAACCCAGAGCCTCAGGCTCTCTAATCCATTTTAACGTTCCTCTTGAGATCTGTGTGCACTGTGGAAATCTTTACACAGATCTGTGGGTCCCATCAGCTGTGCACCTCAGACTCACCCAAAAGGCAGCGACGGGCATTCCCCCCCCCTCCCCCCCCCGAGACAGAATGGAAGCTGATACTCATCCAACAGCCAAGTTCAGAAGCAACAGGAATCCAATCACCTCAAGCATTTTTAGCAGCTTCAATGAGCAGTCAAAGCAATAACTCATATACTAAGAGATTTCCCTTCCCCCATCCCCATTCTGCTCCCAAAATTCATAGCTTCCTTCCCTGACAAAGCTACCCACTTCTTCCAGTGCACATTTACCACATGTGGCCCTGTGCAATCACTGCTGAATTGTACAGGTTCAGAAATCTGTTTCACACGGTACAGCTTACAGTATTTCATTTACAGCATTATAGCACCTGGAATCAGATTAAGAATAAGCCCTAACATTCAGCAGTACTATTCTACATGGTAATTACTAGACTTGCCATGGAATAGCAAGAAGCTAAGCAAACAGGTGATGTTCAGTCTTTCAGCACAATGCAGCTCTTACTGATACCTGCTGAGCTCCCCACTATRCATCTCGGATGTCTATATCCAGAGGCTGTCAAACACATCAGATATTACATGCATTTCTGATAAGCAGCCTGTTATCATTTAGGTTAATGTTCAAGCACTCAGGTTCAGGATTTGTTTGCTGGTTTGGGGTTTTTAAGGTATTGTTTTTCAAGTCAGAGCCGTCTCCTTGAGGAGCAGGATGGGAAAGGAGAAATCACTAGTAAAATCATTTAAGTCAGTAGAAGAAATATCTTATACAGAAAAGAGTATCCTTGAGTTCAGAAGGGGATCTTTACATGTAGTTTGTGTCAAAGAGATTGTACCATACACAGATACACATCCTTACCACGAAAAATAGCAATGTTACAACATAGGTTAAAGCGATCCAGTATATTAAATGCAAGAATTAAGAAAGTTATTTGAAAGTTGGAACTGCATTAAGTGTAAGGGAAGGTCACAACTGAAAGTCAAGTTAGTGTTCAAGACTGCTTTCAGATTGAGAAGCACATCCTATCTCAGTGCCTCTATTCAATTTTCTCACAAGAATTTAGATGTTTTTCTTACAGTAAAGCAAAGTTCTTGTTTTCTCCTTTTTTAATGGAACAGTAGATACTGACAGTGAACGAATGAGAAAGCTTAGGTATTTGAGAGTACGGAACAGGAAAGTCAGTCAAATACAATTTGAGTAGAATGTATCTCAAAGTGAACAGAGTCTGTAAGAATTTCTGGCATCAATGAGTTCAACGAAGTACTGAGAAAATTAGAATACAACTGAATTAAAGGTAAGCCTATATCATCTTAGCTTGACCTAGTTTTTCCTGACAAGATTCCTAATTCCTCTTCCAACATTCTGCGACTACGCTGCCTTGTGAATCAAAACTGTACCGTTAATGGGCCTTACTGCCAAGGAATCCCTGCCTCATTTTGTTGCAGCAGGTAAAAGTGTTAGTTGAAGGCAGCAGAGAAAGAGGGAAAAGGATTACCTCCTGGGTCTGTCAAGGCTGTGCAAGGGAACACAGCGAACAAATGCCCCAAACTAGCTGAGATCTGAGCCAGTGCTACAGTTGCCATACATGACTTGGGTCTAGTCATGTAAATACAGTGYGTCTTTAAGCTAATATACTTGACACATGATGTAAGTTTGCATCCAAACTGGCAAAATCCACATGGTATKGTGCACATCATGTTAGCTGATACCCAAGCTAGTAAGCTATTTGGTATCTCTGCAATTTATTCAACTTCACAGGATGATCGTAGTCATAGCTATGCTAAAAAAGCAGTGAAGACAGAACATGCCTAGAAATTTGGGCACATAAAAATATAGAGAACACCAGTTTAAGTCATTAGGAAGGATCAGCCCTTTCAATCCAACACACACACACACACATATCATTTTGTTGAAGAATAGCCAATGGCAGTAGAATACATTTATTCCTTATGTATCGGCCAGTCTGCATGGATACATTTGTGGGTTTTTTCATTAAACGGCGAAACAGTCAATAGAAATTTTAAAGTAGGAGCACTACAGCAGCAAAGGCTATAATCTCAATTCTTGCAGTCAAGACAGTATCAGTCATCTTAGTCCTTGTTCATAACTTCCGTTGGCTTCTGTGCCCTCCAGTCTGTCCTTTGCATTTTACTGCCTCTCTTAGATTGTCCATGTCTGCCTTCTCCAGTTCTCATCATGTGTCTCACTTAATTTCTTTCATGTTGTTCCTGTTGACAGAGCAATGACTCTGTGTGTGACTCACCATGCATGTGGGGGCAGAGGTAAAGGGAAGAGAAAAAGAGAGTCTCCATGACCCCCAGCCTGGTACCTCACACCACAGCTATCACAGGCTCCTTGAGGAAAACGCTCCTTCCATTATGGGACAGAGCAACATGCTCACTGCAGGCACAAGTTCCAGAGTTTTAATTGCTATGTTAATAAATATCTACTGAATACACACAGAATACCTATTCAGAAGCTTATGAGCAAGCCAGGTACAGCTGCATGATTACTCCAAGAACAGTCCCGAGACAGAATACCCTAACAATATATCCTTCCTAGCCATCAGGGAGCCCCATGCCAATTCCAAATCCCATAGGTGACACAGTTCACTTTTTTCTTTTTTCTTTTTTTTTAACAGAATATTAGCATGGACAGAAAATATTTTATTTTCTTCATCCTCAAATAAATGAGGGAAAATAAAGGGAAAAAGGGATTTTCAAAGGGAAAATAAAAGATTCAGCAAAAAGATCTCTTAAGACAGAAACCTAAAATTTCAGGTTGAATGCCACAGCGTGATAAAATTATAAATAAGTGCAAGCAGGGTCTGTTACAATAACATTAGCCAACTTTATAAAGGATGTGTCACAGCTAGCTCCAGCCCAGTCAGCACTAAATAAAAACATAGGATGACAAAAAACTCTTTGGAATTTGTCAGAAGTGGCATTTCTAAATACCTACAGTTGCAAATGAAGTGTTAAGTCATCTGATTTCAACACAAAACTGTTTCATATTTGGAAAAAAAAAATCTTAAGAACATCAGTCATCTTCATCTCCCCATCAACTTCCAGCTTGTTACACTTTCTTCACTCCACCCCCCCACCCCCCCCCGCAAGTCTCACCTTGCCATGGCTTCTCTCCACCTTTCGGAAACATTTGTTCAAGGAAAGGTTGTGTCGGACTGAGTTCTTCCACCCTGTTGGTGCTGTGGCAAAGTATGGGAAGCGCTCCAGAATCCAGCTGTAGATTTCTTTGACTGGCAAGCTCTTATTTGGAGAATGTTCAATAGCCATGTAAATGAGAAGGCTAAAAGAGTAAGGGGGTTTGGAAGTGGCTGATTTTTTTTCTGGATTCTGGTAGCAAGAAGGTGAGAAGGATGGCACGCTATCACCCTCAATGTCATATAAAGGGCTAACAATCGGAAGACCCTCACTTCCAAGACTGAAGTTTGTTAGAAGATTAGTACTTTCATGTAGCCAGTTCAAATTCGTGAGCTCATCGTCTGTGGAATCGCTGTCCACAACAGTGGCCTTCGGCCTACCAGCATCAACTGCTTCGGGTAAACTTCCCATTCTGTGAAACTGTCTTAATCCTGCAGCTCTTTCTGCTCCTGGTGTTTCAGCTTTCTTATCTGGAGTCATTCCAGTGACTGGACCCATTTAGTTTTGTTGGTCTGCAATAAAGAAAACAATTAGAAATCAATGTAAATTTTAAAAATTTTCTGTTGCAATCCACCAAACCATCAAAACCCAACTGGAAGGCAATGCTGTACCATCCCCATGCTGTACAAKAATAATAGTATAACTGATTTATATCCAGCATCCAAGAGAACCCTTGTAATAACCTTATGAGCACTTGCYAACTCTCCCCAGTTTATAACCAAAACTTACGTTAAGCACTTGGAAACTGCTATACCTGTCTTTAAATTCCAATTTGGATACAAGAATAGCTATTTTGATGTCACCATCTAAAAAAACTTGAGAAGGAGCTTAACAGGCAGGCTCTAATCCAGTCAGTTCTCACATCAGTTGTTTAATTGTACCAATGATACTGTAAATTAACTCTATCTACAAGAGTTTSACTTAGGTCCCTAAAGAAAAAAAATAATTTTCAGAACTTAAATCACTGTATAAGTGAGTTTATGGTCTCAGATCAAATTAARTCATTACAACTCCCTCCCTCCATATACAGGTCACAGTCATTCCTGAATACTCCCTCTCTTTTCTGCCARGGGAAGACTTGGCCAGCTGATCAATTCAGCTAGCTCCTGTACAACTTTCCACTTCCTTTCCCTCCCCTAAGACATTGTTGCTTTAACCCAAATTCTTTTGCAGAACTGGTTAGCATCACTCAGAGGAACACTTAAACCAGCAGAACTGACTGTGCTATATTCAGCTCTTTCAGCTCATTCTGGATGTCATCTCCAGGCATATGGAGGAAAAGAAGGTGATCAGGAGTAGTCAGCATGGATTCATCAGGGGGAAATCCTGCTTAACCAAYCTGATMGCCTTCTATGACGGAATGACTGGCTGGGTACATGAGGGGAGAGCAGTGGACGTTGTGTACCTTGACTTCAGTAAGGCTTTTGACACCGTCTCCCATAACATCCTCCTAGAGAAACTCAGGAAGCGGGGGTTAGACGAGTGGACAGTGAGGTGGAYTGAGAACTGGCTGAATGGCTGAGCTCAGAGAGTTGTCTTCRGTGGCGTGGAATCTAGTTGGAAGCCTGTGGCTAGTGGCATCCCCCAGGGCTCACTACYGGGTCACATCCTGTTCAACTTTTTCATCAATGACCTGGGTGAGGGGAYGGAGTGCCTYCTCAGCAAGTTTGCTGATGATCTCAAGCTGGGAGGAGTGGCTGATAGAGCTGAGGGCTGTGCTGCTGTTCAGAGAGACCTGGACAGGCCGGAGAGTTGGGTGGAGAGGAACCTCATGAGGTTCAACAAGGGCAAGTGCAGGGTCCTGCACCTAGGGARAAACAACCCTAGGCAGCAGTACAAGCTGGGGACTGACCTTCTGGAGAGCAGCTCTGCAGAGRAGGACCTGGGAGTSCTGGTGGATGACAAGYTGACCATGAGGCAGCAATGTRYCCTTGTGGCAAAGAAAGCCAACAGTCTCCTGGGGCGCATTAGGAAGAGTGTTGCCAGCAGGTCGAGGGGGGTGATCCTGCCCCTCTCCTCAGCCCTGCTGAGGCCTCATCTTGAGTAATGTGTCCAGTTCTGGGCTCCCCAGTACAAGAGAGACATGGAGCTACTGGAGAGAGTCCAGCGTAGGGCTACGAAGATGATCAGAGGGCTGGAGCACCTGCCCTATGAGGAACGGCTGCGAGAGCTGGGCCTGTTTAGCCCGGGGAAGAGAAGCCTGAGGGGGGATCTGAACAATGTGTATAAGTACCCGAAGGGAGAGTGTCAGGGGGACAGAGACAAACTCTTTTCAGTTGTCCCATGTGACAGGACAAGAGGCAATGGGCAGAAATTGAAGCACAGGCAGTTCTGCCTGACCGTGAGGGGGAATTTCTTCACTGTGAGAGTGATGGGGCACTGGAACAGGTTGCCCAGAGAGGCTGTGGAGTCTCCTTCTCTGAAGATCTTCTTCAAGGCCCGCCTGGATGCAACTCTGTCTCACATGCTCTAGGCGAGAGCAGGGGGGGTTGGATTGGATGATGATCTYCAGAGGTCCCTTCCAACCTTACTGATTCTATGATTTTTGTATAATTTTGTAACACAAAAGCAYGATCAGCTGAGACAGCAGCTCAGATCTGTCACAGACATTATGTCTGACCACATGCTTTATATTTTTGCCTAGATTTAAAACATTTTAATATTTTATACATACATACACACACACACATATATGTATGTATGTATGTATGTATGTATGTAACCTGGAAGGCACAGTCTGGCAATCCATCCTACAGAAGAATTATACAAACAAAAATTTTTTTCTTGCTTGTATAGTTTTAAAATGGGTCATCTAGCAAACTGTACTATATTGACAGTTGTTTTTTCTGCTGATGTAACCACATTTAAGCTTCTCTGTACCTACAGCTATGTTTGCTAAAGCTTTATCAGAAGCACAGACTAACAAAACTGCTTTACAAATATGGCTACATCAGCATGCTATAAATGCAAGACACTCCTACTGTGGATGCAATTTAATGGCAAAGCTGAGGAAAAAAACAAAATGAAAAACAAAAAACATCTCCTTGTCCCAGTGTTTGTGACGTTATTCTAGTAGGATGCTCCAAATCCTACTCCAACAGCTCAACTACAGAAGAGAGAATGGGGTAAGGTACTTTTCATATCACATCTTACCATACAATTCTGTGCAACTTATCGCATGTTTCTTGTAACAGCTTTTGTAAGACTTTTTGTAAACACATGGTTTAGTGCACTTGTATCTTTTCCGACAAAGGAAGTAGGGGGCAGCAACTGGCCAGCTTTGCTGCAAAGGTCTTGCTCTCCCCCCTGCAAAATCATGCTGACATCTGGTTCAAATCTACAATCCCATCATACACACAATCAACAGTCCTTGTGGCAATCGTTCCATCAATCTGGTTGAAAGTCTAGTGAAGTTTGCTAGTACACTCCTTTATCTAACTCCTGATTAGCAAGGGTAYCTAACTCTGGGCAATCACAGAAAGAAATACCTCTCACACCCAAAGATGCAAGAGAMTCTCTAGGCACTGAAAGACTTAATGGTGCCCTTCTCCCTTTAGCTTTACCATTTCTGACAGTTTGTTGCTTGTCATTTCTAGTGGTTTGAGCAATAAGACAGACATAACAAGGTTCACGCTGCCTGAACAGCTGCTGGTGTAGGAAAATACCATCACACAATTACATGTGGTACTGCGTAGACCCCACTAAAAAAAAAGATGTTTGTACCTATCACTGCTGCACAAGCAGACTCAGATGAAAATTTAGATTCATATGCATACATACATGAAAATGAAAAACAAATAATCCTGGGAAACAAATAACAAAAATGTCAGATAAAGACTACTGCTGTCAGGATTTTATACATATATAAATAATCAGATAACCAAAAACTGTCCCAAATATTTTTACTGGGGTATGCCAGTCTATGGAATATATTTATTCATGCAGAATCTGGGCTTTCTATTTCAAATACAAATTAGGAGATCTATTAGCCACTTATTTTCCTTATTTTAGGGAAGCAGAGTTCCATGAGAGATGAAGGACTGATATGGCGACATAAAAATGCGGAACAGCTCCAGCTGAGGAATACATCCACTTTATTCTCTCTAACAGAAGCGAGAAGTCAGAGCACAGCCAGCACAATTCCAGTCGCTGTTGGACACCCAGGCCCACCAYCTCTACCTTGCAGGGCGCACGCAAGTCACCCTGAGACACAGCTCTTCCTCCTCCAGAAAACAGATGGTGTTTCCCATCAGCAAATTCTTCTCCTCTCTTCATCAGTTCTTCTTCTTCCTCACCAGCTATTTTAAAGAATTCCTTGTCATTTCCAATCCCTTTTGTCAGAGGGTTATACAATCTGGAGCAGCAAAAGATCAATATCCTACAGCAGGTGATGTATTACCTGCTTTTGCTGAGCAAATTGTGGAGCACTTTCTACATGTTTTTCAGAATACAAAAMCCCCCTGAGAAAACCCATTGCTCCTGCCCTACAAGAAGGATTGCCACAGCGGAGTACAACTAGGAAGGGAAACTTGCCCTCTTCGAACCAACCCACAGGTGACCATGCCACGGCCTGTGCTGCAGCAGCTGGCAGAAACTCTTCCCAAGAGCAAAACCGATCATTTCCCCACAGCCCTCATCCTAAGGTAATTTAGGTAATCTGATCTCTGATTTAATAACATCTGTACCTACGCTTACAAGTACTAGTGCTGGAAACCAGCCCCAAATTTGCTATTTATGTGCAGGGACTGGCATGATTTAACTACTAGCTCAGTCACTAAAAAATTTAAAGCAAACTGAACTGCTCAAATAGCTTGTCAAAAATAACTTTGCTCTCCCTACAGTTTACTTCTCCCTCAAGCCATCAGAACAGATTTATACTGGCAGTCAGTGAATGCTGGCTTTCAACAGACTAATTTATACACATCTAAACTATTTACTTTTTGAACCCTTCATTAAACTAAAAAACAAACAAACACACACGAAAAGGACTAATAATATAATTCATAAATTGAGACAAATCCTGCTGCAATATGGGTTTGCCATTTTCTTTATAATGAGTAACTTTAGTTCCTTGTTCTTCTCCTCTTTAGCCAGCTAGGTACTAGTTTGCACTGCTCAGCTGCATAGTAGTAATTTTAGCATTCAGTTCACATTACAGGGAAGATCTCTTTGCAAATCTTCAGCCAGCACAGCAGGTGAAAAGCATGCATGTGCACACATAGAAACACATTTTAGGTCGCTACATTCTCTTTGTGAACATGGGGCAATAAAGTCTACTTTATAACACAAATAAGAGCTTGACACTCTTAAAGTCTTTTCAAAGATAAAGAGAGAAGAAAAGCATTAACTTAATTAAACTGTTGTTTAAAATCAGATGGACACTGTGGTGTCAAGATGTTATTTGCTTGTACGCCATTATGTGTTAGTAGAGAGTCATTAGAATAATTAATTCTCTCCTTTAAAAGAAAATCATTTGCAAACAATATAATTACAGTGTAAAAAGTATGTAAATGTGTTCCGCTTAATAYGCGTATTACCAAAGGCTACATATATGTTTCGTATTATCTTCCTAGTGCCCAGTTYGCCACCTTACACATCCTCCCTATGGACGCATCAGGAGAATTTAAAATATTTTCTAAAATGTTACAAAGGCTATTAGGATATCACGGTCTAATAAATAGCAGAAACAAGATTACAGTTCCATAACTACTGCAGTTTTAAAAGGGTGTTCTTCWGTGGTCTAAACCGAATTCTGCATCTAGGATCATTTAAACAGAGAAACAGGAAAACATGTAAAACGAAAAGTTACTTTTAATGAAATCATACTTATCTCTGGAAAGACAGTATCAAAATTCTCAGCTGAATCACTAGTTTGTGATGGTCCTTAATGTTTTCACACCTCATTAGTGTTACTGCAATGGAGTTAACCGGTATTCTCTCAAATGCACAGTCTTCAGCCCCAATTCAGTAATGTACTTTATAACACAGTATTCTGCACTTTATCTCAGAGCAGAATATTTTAAGTGTTAATTCTGTCCATTTTACTACGGTCTGCTACTCTATCAGCCCTAAGAAATAAGAAATGTTGGCAGCCATCCCACTGCAAAGAATTGCAAAGCCATAAAAAGCTCACCCTTTCTCYAGGCAAAAATAATTTACCACAGCTTCAAGGGGTACTCCACAGATGAGCATGAGCTCATTAAAAGACATTGTCATTAAAAGACAAACTTCTTTGCACCTCCTCAGCTCTCAAGCAACTAAGGACCATGACTATAGGAATTATTTAAACTATTCAGCTGGCAGAGCACTGCTTTCTTCTCAATAGCACTGTCACTGGAGTGCATTTGAAGGGACACAAGTGGTCAATTTAATTCACATGTGCTTCCTAGAGCCCTCCTCATTCACAGTCACTTAATGACATGTGAAATTCACTCCGTATTTTTCTACATATGTACTCTGCTAGTTCATAAGCATATGAAACTATAAAAATATAGCTTATAARTTGTCATTTGCAAGATTATCACTTGCAGTATTTTTAATATTTTACATAAGGGTTCTATGACTGACCAAAGTGATCTATGCTATGAGCTAACAAGGTCTTGTAGACAGGGATGATCAGGGAAGGAAGACCACAGTATGAGCAACGAGAGCACAGTGTGAGAGAAGGAAAAAGAATGGCAGTACTCCACCAGTTGGGACATTGCGATAAAACTGTAGAGGCTTGACCTTCCAATTTTTTTCCTAATGTTTCTCACTCTTATCTGTCAGAAAGGTCAGAGGTAGTCAGCAGCTTGTGCTCTCCACAGTGCTCCCATCCAAGCTGAGCAACGCCAATATAAAAGAGTGAGGGGGGGAGAGGGAAACCTAATAGAAAAGCAAGGTTAAGAACACATGAGTGTTGCAAGGCGGCTCAGTGCAATTTATCTTCTCTGCCTCTTAAGCTACTTCAGTGTCAGAAAGCCTTGTAAAAAAACACCTCTGAATGGCATGCATCTGCTGAACTGAAGAGTCACACTCCATTTCCCTGTCCTCCTGTTGTCCCCGAGCCCCATCTTGCCAAAGGAGGATGACAGATGGCAAACATTTAACTGACCTCTCTAGCGGGCATTCAGAATGCCCAGAAACTCGCTGCAATTCCCACAGTGACAATCCCAACCCTGAAAACAGTGCCAGGATGCAATCTCTAGCCATCTACTTCCAAAAATAAAACAAACAATCTGTTCACTTTAAAGCTTTAAGCACAGGTCTAAAAAAATGTGCAAGTTTACACAGACTCTGTCCTATCAGCTTTGCCCTATCAATAAGTACATAGTAACACAGCCTACTTGTGCTTAATATTAATGTTTGTAACTGAAAGCAGAAGCCTAAGGCATCTAAATCCTATGGAATTCAAGTATCCGCCTCTTGCAGGCACATTCAGATAAAAGCCAGTCAAAACATCTACTCCTCAAACACGAAGTCCTACAACAGACATAAACATTATTTTGCAATATAATTATATACAGAGAACTATGGTAAGGAGATTAAAAGTGAAGTTAACCAAGGTTGCTTGAACAGAAGTTGGGAAGCATCAGAAATAAGGCCTCAATTCTAGTAAACACAAGTCTAGTATCTGAAACCTTATTAAGTCTTCACTCTGTGSTGTTCTCCAAGCCACTCAAGACCCAAACAGCGAGGCAGAGTCCAAAGGGCAGATTACAGCTGTAGGTGTGCTCCAAGTGCTCAGGTTTAGAGAAGCCTTAAGACACCAGACGATGATACTCACTATCACAAGAAAAACAGCGCACCACTGTTACTTAAGAAACCAATACAGTATTGCCCAGTAATTACTAGTTCTTTAGAAATCAAAGAGTTACTAACTACAGCAAGCTCACATCGCACTCTGCAGACAAAATTTCAGTCACGAGACTACAGATCAAATGATCCAACTGCGTTTGAAGCAAAATCAGAGGCTGGGCAATGGCACCTTTAGTCCTCAATTACTGTACCTCGCACACGCATAATGATCAGGGATGCCTGCTTTTTGTCTTGAGCAATGAACTCTTAGGTGAAAATTCTTCAACAATCCAGATACCAAGTTCAAGAAAAATATGACTCCTCCAAAAATAGAGGATATTTCTCTGCGTACCCATTTCCTATGCATGGCCTGCAAAAGGCATGTCATTCTTGACATTCACCCCCCCGCCCCCCGTTTTCCTTCTTCCCCTGCCAAAACACAGGACAAAAACAAAGGAGGCCTTCACCCTTGAAAAGTTTCTCCCCATCTAGTTAAGGTTTCGTGGATGTACTAATTTTATTTTAAATGAATGAAGTATTTAACTGTTTTGAGTTTTACCATATGCTTGCTTGTAATTTAAAAAACAAAAATAGTGCAAACTGACAATCTTTCTGAGCACTTGAGCTCTCAAAATTTGTTCCAATGAGCATCAGAAGAGTAGATGGGCAGAGATGTTTAGGGATTGTTGACTTACACACAATCAACTATCAACCTTCCTGAAAATTATGCCTCATGAACAGGATTTTCACAAGGTGGAATTATATCTGCACAGTCTCATGATTTTGTTTCCAGCATTTTAATCCAAAAATAGAAATTATAATTATTTCTCCAATATGTTTTGATTTGGATATAAAATGTGTTGTTTTGCTAAAGGCAAGGTGAATAAATTTTCTTCTGATCTAATATTAGCCTATTATCTCTGTTAAATCTTCCATAGAGGAAATGCACACATCTAGAAATGCAGCACCATCTGGCTAGGAATAGCTTCTGTTCTGAACTAATAGGATATGAATTTCCTTCTTTCCTGTAAGAAGGAATAAAAAAAGTCAGCCAGCAATACAAAAGTAAATGCTTATAGAAGATGATAGTTTTTTGCCATCTTCTTTCAAACTTCATAAAAAAGCTAAGGCTGTGGAGACTGTGAGTTACTCAGAATAGTGAATAAAATCTGTAGTTAAACCAGGTTTGTGGATTCCTATACAACACTGCTACAACTTCACTTTGATTAAAGATACTAAGCACTGCTAGGCTCTACCACATAAATGAATAATTTGTATTTTATGAAAACAAGGCTTCATTACTTTAAACCAACTGTTTAACAGATCTGGAATTCAGCCTGTACATGTACTCTTACAAGCAATGAAATACAACACATTACAGCCAAAAGTAAAGCCAGGGTGCTGCTRTTGCAGTATTGTGTGAATCCTGGGCAAACTGAAGGGATCCACTTCCCCTTCCCCTCCTGCTCCTCTTTCCTCTTCCACACATATGATCCTACTCCCCTCCTTGCACCATTTCTGGCATGTCACACCCTTTACTGAACAGGTTTCTGCCACACACACACAAAGACACACAAACACACTCACTCTTGGGATAGTTTCTCCTTTACAGTTAGGCCCCCTGAGAGCCAGTCTAACAAATACTGGAGGTAGCATAAAGCAAGGCAAAATGCATGAAACAAGGAGAAAAACAGGAGTGGAAATTCCCCATCTCAACCTTGGTGAGTTGCTGACACTGCAAGAAGCCACACCAACACAACAAATGTTGGAGGACTATTAGCAAGTTTGTTACCTTCAGCAGGATTAGGAACAAGCCATTTGGTAACAGATCTTTAGGAGCTAGGAACCAGCTCTACCCTGTGCCAACTTAAAGGCAGTAGTTTTTGTCCCTTACTCTGCCTAAGTGCTAGAATTTGCAAAGTTTCTCAAATTCAGTAAAGCTGCTGTTATTACTCTACAAGAAAATCATCCCTTAGTCTATAAATGAACTGCCAGATGTCCTGGCAACAAAGTCATCCAGCTGATGTATAACACAAAGCACAGTTTTGCAGCAGGCTGTTCCTGAAGAAGTCTCAGCTCTGCCAGAAGCCAGGTTCATGGAAACAAGCTGTATTAAATATCTCTAGCCCCTCAAAGATGGCATTCTACCTTTTCCAAAACCACAATGTACAGCTGTCATTTTATTATCACTACTCACAAAGCACAGCTGAGAGAGAGATCCGACTTCTTTTCAACTTAAAAGACAGACTTTTCTTTCTGGTAGAGCACTGCACACAGCCTCCACCTCTTACTGTTAAAAGACAGAAGTGGTGTATTTCTATGCAAGTTTCACAAGTATTGTGGAATAAACCTCCCTGGTAGTCAACATCAAACTGTTTTGTATCACTGCTAACAGGTCCTGCTAATGGCATCAGCGCCAAATCGACAGGGGATCTTCCACAAGGTCAACTAGGCTCACTCACCTACCAAAAGCTGAAAGTGGGGTACCTCTTACAGAGCCAGTCCTGGGAAACCAGGACCACTTTGACCACCTTCTTATTAAAGCTGTCCTAGACCTATCAGCAAACCTCTCTGCCTGGTAGGAATTTGTCTGTCTGCACCAACCCACTCGAGAGCAGCTACTCAACAGAGCTTTTCTGTGCATCTTGCCACTTGCATCTCATGTAGTAAAGCGCCACTGCACCCTGAACCAGTATGTTTTGCATGCACTTGTGCTGTACATCCATTTACCACTTCACAAAACATCAACAGTACTAAGACAGTAAAAAGGCACAACACAGCATCCGCAGGTACACCGATACTTCAGGTTAGGACAACCTTCTCCAGAACTAAATATACATTTTTATTTCTGTAGGACTATAAAATCAACTAAGTCATCTAAACTGGTATATTTGGGAAGACATGGAACTTGACAGCATTGCAGCAAATCCTTAGTAGACTTAAAAAAAAATTACTATGCATTGTCCAAGCCTGAGGAGGAGGAAATAATTTTTGATTCAGGAGAAGAGATTTTTAATCTCATCACGGCTATGGCAAATAAGAGCAGCTTTGTAACTGTACTCTCTGCAATAAGCTCAGGGCATGCAGCCTTAGTAATAGAACAGTAATATTTGTGTGGACTACACAATTTTTTGCCAACGTATTTAAGCTCTGTGAGAGTATTAAATAAAAACAAAAAACATTAAAAACCTTTTTTACATGCAGGCAGCTATACCAATATTAAACTCTTCTATTGGTTTTGCTTATTTCTGTGCATTTACAAGAAGTGTATCTACATCAGGGATTATACTTAAATACATCAGTGTATACATAGTGCTGTTAAAACAGCCCAAGAATTTCACATATAAACGACAGCCACTACTCATATATGCCAGTTTATTGTAAAATTTCAAGTCAGCATATATGCAGCCTAGGACCAAAAAAAAAAAGTGTGCATGTACTAAAGGGAACAACAACAACAACAAAAATCCTGGTACAACTAATGAAAAGCCAGTGACAAAAAGCTGCAAGTGTTAAGAGCACTGACCAGGAGCATTAAAAGCATGACACCAGACCATTTTTCCATTAATCCAACCTCCAGCCCCCTCCCCACCCTCCCTCCTCTCCTTTGTCTCCCGCTCTCCTACACAATATTCCGTCCATCTCACAAGACCTGCTTTTCAGATCGGAGGTCAGATTTAAATCCCCAAAGCACAGCAAAAGGCCTATATTTGATTACAATGCTATATGATGTCACGTATCCAAGACAACTGAGGCATTATGGTCTCCTGGGGATAAAACTGCCTCTTGGTCATAGATTTAGGCAACCCGGCATGTGACTGATCCGTTTGTCTCCAGACGAAAAATGCGTGCAGCTGCGCTCCCCAGCAAAACACATCACCGAAACAAAAGGGCCAAAGAACCTTTCTCACAGGGCAGCACACACAGCAGRGACGGTCTCTCCCCACTCCTCCTGCCTTGAAAATACCGAGGGAAAAAAAAATAATCAGAAGAATGATCATTTACAGGTTTAAAAAGGTGCTCAGCATCTTATTAAAGCTCTGTTCTTCAAACTGATTATTTGGAAACCTGTAGGCTTACAGATTTCTTTTTAATCTTGGTATGTGTATGGCTCAACAGAAAATAAAGGGTTTCCAGGTATTTACTGAAATATTTTCAGGCTTCTCTCATTTTTAATGACCCTTTAATGTTAACACTCTCCAAAACCCTGTGATCTAACTAGGGGAGGGGGAAAAGTAGTAAAATCTAATGAAAAGATCCAATATAAGAAGTTAAAAATTACTCTACAAAATTTTAAAAGGGAAAGAAATAAAAACGTATCAAAGCTGGGGTGGGGGCAGGCGGGAGCAGGAGGTGAGAAGGAGGGATGGATTTCATCCAATTTTCTAATTTATASGAAAACAAGGGTTTTTTAATATTAAATATATACACACATGCACACACAAGAGAATTTTTGTGTAAAATATGTAACTTCAATGAAAATTATGCTTAGACTTACATATGAYCAAACAGCAATCCAGATTCTGTGCAGATGGGCCTTCAATGTTTGATCTCAGAATCTTTGAGCCATTTACTATAACTCTGTCCACAAAGAATTTAAAATTGTGAAGCCCTTCCAAAGACATTAGTCAGTTTTGGACACAGCTCCTTGTGCCTCAGATTTAAAATACGCACGTCATAACAGTTTGAATATAATACAACTATTTGATTTAGCAGAAAAGTTGGGAAGGGAACAACAGCAAAATCTAAACTATTAAAAAAAAATCCTTGATGTTTCTGGAGGAAAAAAAGCTTGGTGTCTCAGGAGAAAGCATTTTTAAGAAAAATGCTTTATAGGCAGTAACAGCTTTTCAAGAAGTACCAAGTTACTTTTTAAATTCAGCACAGCTAACTTGCTAAACAAAATAAAAAGAATGTAAACCATTGATAAGTTCACAACTGAGCCATCTRAGCAAATGCCTTGCAAAATAATTCTGATGCTAATTTCCTTTTCAAGATAACTGRCACATTTCTCTTCCATCCTCTCGAAACAGAAGTGAATATTCTCATTGCCACATTTCAGCTGATATCAGTAACAATCTACCAAACTCTAGAAAACATGCTATCTTTTTCATGCAGCTTTTYTGCCTTCATCAGCATTAAAATATCAGAACTCCCAAGTTTCAGCTGAAAACCAACAATTTGAAGTTTTTACTGAAGTGACCCTGTGCAAGATATAAGAGCAACATCAAAGCCATAACACAAAGTAACTACTGTATTACAAGTACAACTCTGTGAAATCACACAGCTTTCATCGATTTCTATTTTCGAGCAACCACTACTGAAGAATTCCTTACAGTCTACATTTTGATCAGAGTTTTTCAAGACTCTTTGGTGCGCAGTGAGGACATGGGCTTAGACATTGGCACGGAAGTATGGCTCATTTTCTTTCAAACAGTATCCTGAAAGCTCTGTAAGCAGGACACTAGAAAGGCTAAAACCTCAACAATCATTTAGTACCCATATGTACTGAGACATGCCAACATGTATGTAGTACCCACAGACACCCTCAGAAACACACAGGCATTGCATAATAAGCTAGCTAYTTTTGACCTGTGTAGGTCAACAGCAGACATGAAGAACCAATGCAAACTAAAGCTAAGCTCTTAGTTCTGATTGCCCCTGTTTTAAAAACAAAAACAAACAAAAAACCCCAAACTCCTCCCCTCCCATCTGCCCAAATTGCTGGCTATCTTTCTCTTGATTGTACTCTGCAACTGTTYAACTTAAGCCTTCTTTTTTTACTTTATATCGAAATAAACCCTCTATTCATAATGGCTGTACCATAATATTATCTTTTATTCTATACAGTATCCACACAACACGRTGACTGGGCCAGCCAGGTATTTTTGTTTAGCAAAAATATCTAGTTTATCATACAGAGCCTTGTACTTTAAAAGGCATACCTTCATATATACATTTGAATACATATATAATTTATATATTCTTTTTTTATATATTTATCTATTGAATAAATAGATATCTTGAATAAATAAATAAATAAATGCTACAGAAGGTAGTCTGAAAGTAAAACAAAACAAAACAGGTACCTGTGTTAAAAAACAAGATACTTGAGATTTCTCATGTAGTATATTCAAAAGTCCAGAAGCATATGAGCTTGTACTTTGACTAGTCAACATTCCCAAAACAAACCTATTTGCTGATAACTGGTCTAGTGATTTTGGCTCACAGACCAGAGGCTGAGGGTTAAGTAATTACTGCCGGTGTTTGCAACAGGCTTCCCAGCTCCCACTCAGTTTTATTCTGTATGAGTTTTTCAGTCATTAAGTTCTCTTTAAAAATGGTAATAATCTTTTAGGCAACTACATAACTGCCCCAAATCTAAGCAGAATATAATGCAGGAAGACATGTCAAAATGAAAGTAAACAAGGGACYACGCACTAACCAGGAAACTAAAAGTAGCTATAGACTCAAGACTGGAACGCACTAAAAATAAATGAAAAAAGCAACAAAACATAAGCTGGTACAGCAGACAGGGTTTGGGAGTATGTCAAGTTACACGCCATGGAGTTCACAGTATAAATGTAACTGCTACCCATACAAAAAAAAATTGGTGGGACCCCCAATTTGCATAAAATGCATAAGTAAAATAATACAGAGATCAAGCAAAATAATACAGAGATCACTGTATTATGATCAGAGAGCACTGCCTGAATACCACCAATTCAACAGTTAATAGATGGAGAATGCTCTCACTACAATGAAGTTGGAGACATATAACCACGCTGCTGAAGGGCTTATTGAGTTGTGCTGATCTGTTGCTCTGATGTGGGCAAACCAGATTCAGCACCAGTTACAGAGGAAGAATGGAGCTGCATTTTACCCACTCTCTCAYGGACAGTGGCTAGCATACAGAAATAATCACAGAAATTGTAGTCCTTAGACCTTATCTTAAGCCAGTATCACAATACTATATTTCAAAATTGTTCCATTAATAAGTTCAAAGTGGCAGCGTTAGCCAATTTACACTAGAAATGCCATTCTGCAAGACRGCCAAGGTGTATGAGGATGACTGACCCAAGTAAATTATATTAGGATTTTCTACCAGCAGGAATGAGGTAAAAACAAGGCTGTCACTYGCCCAACTTATCATCTAGTCTTTACAAAGAATATAGAAGGAAAGAGGGGAGAAATTTTCTGCAGCTATAATAATCAGTTTAACAAAAAAGTGCCTAACACACTCTAACCTTTGAAGAAAAATAAATTAAAAAAAAAGAGTTCTAAGTTCAGACCTTTGAGATTTTTCTCAGTTTAAAACTGAACATAATTGAAAAAAAGCCAAAATCTGCATAATGATTTTTGGTATAAACCTTCTTATGTATGCAAATTCCAAGCTTCCCTAAAATAATTCTTGTACATAAGTAATCATTGCGTAATACGGATATTTCTGTCCTAAACACAAGAGGTAGTCCTCCCAAGTTACTGACTTGACAGACCTCCAGGCACTCAGCATGAAGTAGCAGTCAGCAGCTCTTTTCAAGGGAGAATACATTCTTGTGGTCGCGCTTCTGGAGCTATAACATTTTAAAGGAAGGAGACAAAATACCCAGTCCATAAGGACGCTATCCAGTATCAGACAGCAGTTCTTCCAAACCAAGTAATTTATWATCTAAGCATGGGCAAATTGTCTCCCACTTGTTGACTTGAATCGTRTTTTGCAAGTACCCTGAGATATTGCTTTATACTTTTACCTAACATGGTAAGGAAGAGTAAGAAAGTTGTTCATTCCATAATGCATACTCAGAACATTAAGTTGGAAGGTACATCCAATATGATAGGGAATGAATAAACACATATATCACACATAAAGGCCCAATTACAGAAAGTTTCTCAGACATTTCTTGTTTTCCTTATGAATTTCTTTTCTATGAGCCAAGGAAGCTGCTGGTATCTRTGAAAAGACATACACACACTACACACACAGAATCAGACAGCAACCAATTCTTTAATTTGTTATACTGGGATATGGACAAGGTTTACAGTTGGCAAGTGCACACTTGCCTAAAGACAAAGCAAAGTGCTTAAATGAGTCACTAAGTGCCAATGACAGCAGAATTTCTGCACAGGAAGTTACACAACACCATTTTAATTTTCAAGCAGTGAGGCACAAAAGGTAGACTGAGGAACTTGGCTCGTTCTATCCATTTCCCTTAAAAAAATTAACTGGTTGTAACTAACACAGAAACATCATCTGTACCAGCTTATACATAATATATCTCAYTACATGAGAGGGGAAACAACAATAAAAGCAAGCTTAAGGACCCAAATAGAAGAAAACGGACAAAATTTACACCTATGCTAATAGGTAATAAGTATGCCTTGCTCCAGCCATAAAGCTGACACCCTTTACTTACAGGGACAAAAAAGTGATGGGCTGCTTTTTGTTGATTCACCATCTGGAGAGGAAAGCTRTATTTCTGCATAGCTAACTTTTCRCCTTGGTGTTGCAGTAAGAATATCCCATTGGATAGAATGGCATAAGAGACGTATAGCAATAGTGACCACGGAGAGACCATTGGACCCTTCTGTTCTGTGTCCTTCTAAATTATAATCTAGCTATGCAGCAATCCAGTTTATCCTGATGCGYTATTACTAACATGGGAACATGTATTTGGCAAAAACTTTCAAGTGTCTGGCATATTTCCTCCCACAAATATCAACTCCTTTTAACCCCAACAATGAGTAGCCAAGGAATGATGAAGGTGGAATTATAACCTTAATGAAAGGGCATATGCAGTTCTACTGCTTTTATGGGAACCAGTATTTCTACGCAAGAACTGCATTAGTTTCTAATTGGTTTAAACTAAATCCATATACAGCACCTAAATCAAATTATCTTGTGCACTAAAAGAGTTTGCCTTTACTCAACATGTCAGGATTTCAAGCCAATCCAGTTGAGCAAGCAGAGCCTGCATTTAATAAAGATGGTAAAAAACGAGACTCACAAGCCTCTGTGAGTGATTTTCTTTCCCAGCCACACTTGTTTGTCTAGGAGTCCTTTTTCCAGTTTGATAGTCTATGGCACATCCTTTTTATCTGTTAAGGCACTTACTGGACTGGCACATTCTTACACCAAGATAGTTGTTGGCAATGCTGGCACCTTCCACCACCAGCTCCCCAGAGGAAAAAGGAAGGTTCTGCAAGAAGAAAAAACACTGGCAGCTGGAGCTGCTGAATTAGTTCACTCCTTGTTTGACATCCATTTTGGATCAAAAATATTTTACTTCTGAGCTAACCAATCCCTACAAAGCTCTTCCAGTACAGCTTAGGTAGCACTACTTAAAGAGGTCACAATTTCATCCTCTGGTCAAGATCATGACAACAAAGACATCAGACACAGACAGCAACCAAATTTTATTCTGTCAAAATGTAAGCACACTTAGAACTGCCTGCCTAAAGTGTTAGGGGTTCAGTGCCTCCAGCTCCTCCAAATCCCTCTGCTCCCAAAAGGTGCTCTGCAACTAGAACCAACCCAGCATCTTCATCACACTCTGCAAGTGGAAACATGATTTACACTGGAGTTCAGTTTATAGCTGTATCAAAAA
>NW_028185295.1:1845709-1848368 GCF_003343005.1 Rhea americana
AGATGAAAACAAATCCAGAAAACCTCTCTATGTATTTCAGGTAGCTCAGACACATGAAGTAAGAATTTTCATCTCCTCCCTACTTCTGTGAAACTCATGTTACAGCCTGACAATTCTTTAATTCTTTTAAACCTGCATAAGCAACAACAACCGCCAGAAGAAGCACTTCTTCCTTTCTCACCACCCTGGCTGCTCATTCCCACCCTTACATGGATTCAGTGTTGGCAGAAACAGTGATGTGTAGAACTGGATCAAAGGATGGAGCTGGAAAAAACTAAGGTCGGAGCAGAGAGATAGTTGTAACCCAGACCAGTTCCTGTCTCATCTGTTGAACAGCCGTACTGTGAAGAGAGCAAGGTAAGAACATATGAGATACGGATGCTACTCTGGTGGCATTGTGAGTTTAAAGTATAAGTCAACCTCCTGCGTCAGACTCCATAGTGAGGACACTGCTCTTACATCCTGCATGCCAGCAGTCCCTGTAACCTGAWTGCAATGAATAAAGAACACACAACTTGCTACTGTCCTTCTTGTTTCCCTCAGGTAAGAGTACTTAACTGTCAGAGTATGCAATACTTTTCCCCAGTCCACCTACTACATGTTCAGCCAACTCCAAGATGTTGTTGATACTTACTAACAAACAATAGATACTTAAGAAACATGTCACCCTAGAAATCAGTTGTGACAACTCATGATCTTATTCCATAAACAGCATAAGAGAACTAGTATATCCTGCACAGTATTCTGCAGCTAGGTGTACAAAAGCTCTTCCCAACATCAGAGACAGCTAGATACGAGTCAGACCTGAGTAGAAGCCATATTGCTACAGCAGCATGATGCTGAGTTCAAAAATAATATACATTGCCTTTCAGTTAAGTTCATTAGCTCAAGCTCCGTGCCACATTAATTGCTACTATGACTTTCAATTCAGAGCTGACTTTTTCCAGCTGTCTTAGAGCCAGGGAAATATGAATTAGCACCTGCTTAAAAAAATACCAACTAGACAAACTATTGCTGGTTTTATGACATATTATAATGCCAGTCTAATTTATCTTGTATCACATCAGATTCATAGGGGGGGAAAGAAAGACCTAAACCCAACAAAGCAGAAGTTGATTTAAATGATTCATGTATCAGTATACTACAACCTAATCACTACCAAATCACTACCAAAGTCCATTTAAATGCAAGTCCATCAATAAGAAGGATATATACTGTCAAAATTATCATGACTTAGTGAGCAGATACGTCAGCAGAATGAGTCTATAAGGCTTCTAGACCATTCTGAATATGGAGAATACGTTTTACTCTAACCATTGTGAATTTAATCAAAAGTATCTCACATGATTTAATCTAAAGTATTTAACCTGGCAAGTGCAACAGGCTAAGAGAACACACACAGCTCAGTTACTCAGGGCTCCAGTTGTCATGCAGAAAAAGATTAAAATGAGATGGCTGAAACTGCTACTGTCCCCAGGTATCTGCTTGAATCCTTCTGACAGACATTGCATGACCAAGGCAAGCAATAGTAAGTTACTCCATCAGCTGACTCCATAAAAGGTATTTTTAAGCAAACAAGGCCAAAACAACACTGTGCAAACGAAGACACAACATTATTTTGATTAGGTAAGTTATATCCCCTCAAAAAAAATGAATTTAAGTAACAGAGAAAAGATGACAGGTAATTCTAGTTGTTAAAAAAATAAAAATGATGATTTCATATCTCACACATCTTTGAAGCTATTTTTCTACTAATTCAAGGACTCGCCACTGAACTTGTGCTGAATTAGAGGTTAGGCACAAGCTTAATCAGGTTATCTTCACAGTCTTCAAGTAAAACAGAATTCGGTGTTTGCAGCTACTACTTTATGTTTTGCATAAAGCGTTTCTCACAAAATGTTTTCTCTAGCCAGTCACCAAGGTGAGGAGGTTTATTGGGCCCTGCTCAAGATTACTCCTTATTTTCTGCTAAAAAATCTTTAAAAATCTTAAAATTTTTAAAATTAAAAACTTTAAAAATCTTTAAAAATCTTTGTTTTGGCCTTAACAGAATCCAGATCTCTGTGAACAAAAAACCAAAATTCAGAGGCCAGCAGCATTTGCATATTTGAAGAAGAAAAGGGTGTAAATGCAGCATTACACAGTTCAGAAGCCACCGAGGCACCTGAGTGTCAAACTCCACCTCACACACCTAAGAGTAAGAAAACTCTGAATCACAATGTGAGAACTCAACCTTGTGTTAAGTACRTAAGAAAAGGCTTTCAGTTCTTTTGATATAATCTATACGACACTTTTAGCAGAGCGAAGCGTGTTATTTCTCCCTCGCGTTTTTTAAAATGTGATTTTGGTATCAACAGTTTAAACTCTTGCATTCCCGTAGGAAAACTCTACCAATCTTGTCAAACACAAAAACAGAGATTCATAGGCACCACGCACGGTGGAATAAACTGAAACGCTTACTGCTTGTTTAACTGAATCACCACAACACTGACAGCTCCGGAATTTTATACTTGCGATCCTGTCAAAACTCTTGAAATTTGTAAGAAAAAAACAACAACAGCAAAAACCACTGAAGCCACTGGCTGCTGGGGCCTCCCCGGCTGTGTCCCCAAAGCATGCTCGGTGGGGAGGACGCTGGCTCTTAAATTAAAAAGGGGCT
>NW_028185295.1:1849509-1897996 GCF_003343005.1 Rhea americana
CCGCTGTGGGGGGAAGGTGCAGGACACGCTGTGGGGCCTGGGGCGCTGCGCTGGCGTGGGGCTAGGCCATCTCACCGTGGGCCTAGGCCCTCCTAGCATGGGGCCAGGGACACTGCCCCGGTGTGCGGCTACCGTGTCCCCCCATGGGGCTTGCAACACTGCCCCGGCATGGGGCTCGGACACGTCCCACCACGGGGCCATGGCCATCTCACCGTGGGGCCTGTGACACCATCCCTCTGTGGGGCCTTGGCCGTCCTGCTGTGGGGCCTGTGACGCTGCCTCAGCATGGGGCCTAGGTCATCCCACCGCGGGGCTTCAGCCATCCCAGAACGGGGCCCGGGACGCTGTCCCCGCACGGGGCAGAGGCCRTCCCGCCGTGGAAGCAGCTTCTGCAAGTGTCCCCAGCGCCCTTCGGCACGTGATCCGGGCCGAGCCCCTTCCTGGAAAAGCCCTGTCTGATCTGACAGGCTGCACGGGAGGGACGCCGCCGGAGCCCAGAAAGTGCCGCGTACAGGATTTCTAGGCTTGCTAGCACATCCCATGCGCTTCTGGGATATAAAGCTTCTGCAAAAAGTATTTTCAGTAAAGCGTCATATTTATTTCCAAAAAGTACAGAAACGGCAGCAAATTTAAAAATGTAAATCCTCTTTAAAGTTTTACTTCCCTTTTCCTTCCCCTCACTGATCCATGGTTGCCTAACTGTGTGTTGGTAGTTATTTGTATTTTGTCTTCTCGCTCTCTCTTTTTTTTCTTGAAGAACACATTTTTCACAGAATGAAGGACTTTCTTTCCCAAGAGATTAAATCTGCTTTATTTATTTGTTTTGTCCACTTAACAAAGAATAGGGATCCCAGCTGTAAAGACCACATGCCCCTGTGTTTGTTCTGTGTTGTACTGCATTGTGTTCACTCGTGCCTTTAGCTTTAAGCTTTCCAGGGCAAGAACTTTGCTATTTGTTTAAGCAGATTTTACAGTGCTGTGTACACTTACAGTTTTACAACATAATAATAGGATCTGGGAAATCATTCTCAGAAAACAGGAAGAAATTTTGCGTTTCACATCCAATCTGCCACTCAGTAAAAAGTTTATCCATCTTCCACAAGGTTTCCTTGCTTTCTGAAGGACACTTGGCTTTTGTCTGTTTCTGATGCATTGCAGTGTTTTTATTTATAAGGTAGGATACGAATGTATTTCAAGGAAATTCTCCCACTCCACATTAGTTGAAACCAGTATTTCACTTCTGCCATTCAGAGAATAACCTCTTGGGTTCTTTTCACAGTAAGGATGAATCAAGTCCAGGATTATAACAGACAGAACATTTTCTCTCAAAGATAGAAGATCAAATCCAGCTGCTCTGAGGCTCAGCCCATCCAGCAGCATATATAGATCTTTTACACTGTGTCATAAAGCAGGACAAGATTCAGAAACAAAGTTTAACTGCATAGTTTYGACTAGAATAACTGTCAGGTTTTCAGCAACTTTAGTTTTGCTCCTATCTAATTTCCACTGATTGAATAAATTATGCTTCATTTTATCTCCTTTTTACAGCTTCAGAAGTTATCTGGGACCTTTCTACCCTTTTAGCGGACAAAGGAAGTACACTTACATTAATTATATATTACTAAACCCATCTAACATTCAAGGCACCTTTGATTCCCAAACCATAAGAAATAGAACTAGCACTGCTGGTGCCAACACAGCTTAGCCAGTAACACGATCTTTTGCCTGAATTACTGGTCCTCCACAGTCCAAGAAATTATGCASTGCAACTTGCCTTGATAGCTAAAAACCTGATCTACTTTAGGTCAAGGGATCCGAAAGGATAGGAGTCCAAAGTAGAGGGCTGGTATAAAGCAGAAGTTATTATTGACCTAGTAATTTAAATCAAGGAGCTATTGCTTGGGTGATTTTACTGGTTGTAACTGAAGTGCAGGATTTCTGCATGCTGCTACTGTCTCCAACTGATGTCATGTGGGGTAAAATGCCCATCTTTTTTAAAAAAGTTCTGTGAAGCAAACACACTCCATCAGAAAGTATAGCATGTGTTTTACCATGCTAAAAGCCACTATCTTTACACAAGGTCATTGCATTTCTCCTAGCAGACTTTGATTTCSTGGCTCTATTTGCAGTACAGGCAGTATTTGCACTATTTCCCCTGCCATATGGTTTCTTTTGTTCTTAATACTGATTGTTTGTCTTTTTAAATCTGAGTGTGTTGATTTGCCTTTTGTCCAGCTCCTTGGCTACCTTAAAGAAAGCAAGCCATTTGAATGCACTCGGAAACTAAATATCCATTTAATTTTGATATATTMCATGAAAGCTCTGTGGCTCCATGAAAATGGGCCACTAATTGTGGCATCCATTCTCACTTACTTGTTGCTTGATTACGTTTACACCCTGACCTTTAAAGCAGAGCTGCCCACAAACATTACATTTACCCTTTAAAAATACAATCTAAATTCAATAGGAAGTTATCCCCTCTCCTATTTTATATTTTAGTGAAAAAAAACAAACCAAACCAAACCACAAACTTAAAAGATAAAAACTGAAAGTGCCTAGGGCTGAAGTGACAGTCCCCTCATGGAAAGATTTACAAAAACAAAACTTGCACTTTGAATTGCCATTTCATTAAAACAAAGGTATAGTGTAACATTTCAAATTAAATAAAAAATATTTCTACACCTTCTGAAAGATACTGTCACCAATATTGTCACCTTTCTTCTCTTTTTTTTTTCAATTATCTCTACTCTTCAATATGCCTACCCATGGGTATTATTTTTTGTCTTTAGCTATACTATAGTGTTAAAAATCCAGCAATTCTGTCTCAGTGTTATCAAAAAAAAAAAAAAAAAAAAGGCAGTAACCACCTACTTATGTCTTCTGGAGTGCTTTCTGCATCACCTGATGGTGTTAACTCCACCAGCAACAGCCAGAGTTCTTTACTCTTTTGCTACCTGTAAAAAAACAAATGGCCGCAATGCGGATGTTGAGAGAGGGACAGGGAAGGCAAACAAATGCCTAGGACAACCCTCAGAAAGGCTTTGGCTTTCTGCCTTCTATGATATTCACCACAATAATGCGCCACTATTGTATCTTCTAAAATTGCRTATGATGGTTGCATTTCTGCAACACCTGATCTTTTCAGTGCTGAGGCATCTAGGGTTGACCTGGTTCAGGCAGGGCACATACCATACTGAGTGCGCATGGCCAGGTCAGCTAGGGTACAGGGCAAGCATTTGCCATGGATATGTGTTTTAGTATTCCTAGAGCTAAAGTGATGGTGGAGGGGGTGTTTGCTTTCTGACCAGCCACTATTCCCAGAAGCAGCCCTATGAAGAAATAGTGTGTTCCTTCTAGGGTACTATGTGCGTCGTGGAGCCCTAACAGCAATGCTTCAATGTTACCCTGCCTGCAGCAGCAGCGCAGCTGTGTGCTGGCCAGAGTTTACAGGAGCTGAGGCATGCAAAGACATCAGGCTTTCCTGGTACACARGAGAAGGGTACATATGAGGAGAAAGTTGCAGTAGGCCAGTTATCTTCTGTGCTAATTAAGGACACTAGCCACTGATTCTCTACTGCAGCACCTTTGATAAGAACAGTGATGACTGAAGATGTTGGCTTAGGGAGCAAATGTGAGAGGATTTTAAGTAAAGAGAAAATTTCAAAATGAAGGATACAACAGGTGTGGGTATCTGTAGAATTCAACAGTGCATTCCTATTCATGATTCTTCATGACTAGGAAGGGAGAGTTCATCACTGCAGGCCCCTTTGGATCATTGTGGGGGCACTAGCATCACTCCTGATGTTTGCCTGGTCTGCCTGTCTGTGCCTGTATTGTCTTCTGAAGCCATTCACTAGCAAACGCAACAGGCATCAGGATGCCTCTAGTCTCTAGGCAGCTGCTGGACGATTGAGGAGTAAGTGTTTGTTTCTCTGTTTGGTGTCAGCACTGAGTTTGATCTCTGCTTCCTTGTAATGGTCCGGTTTGCCTGCTAAATCCTGCACAATATTTGTGAGAGCGAGAGGGAACAGATGGTGGAAGGCTGGGAGAAACAACATCAAACAGAGCCAGGGCATAGAGGATGACCTGCCAGACCATTTTATGCAAAATCACCGAAAGCTGCTTGTTCTGAAATTTTGGACTGAAGATATTAAAGCATTGTTTCCTGCAGCTTGTCCTGTCCCACAGTCCAGTCTTGCAGTGACTGCATGCTAAGCCAGCACACTACCTTGTTCTTCCTCCCAATCCCGTAGCACTGCCGCAAGAGCTCCAGAACACATCAGCCTTCTACTGCATGCAGGGAAAATACCAGAACTACTGGAGGATACCTATAGCAAAAAAAAAAAAAAAAAAAAAAAAAAAAAAAAAAAAAAAAAGTAGAACACAGACATAACAAGGACATAGTACTATTTACAGACAGAGACCTTTGAAATGGCCAGCATAGACATCAGTCATGGTACTATACTACAGGCCTTTCCAGAGCTTCTCAGGGTGACCATGCAATGCTGCTTGCAGTCTCCMAAATCTCCACATGAGATGTTTCTGTAGGGCTGAAGGAGGTATGCAGAAGAGGGAATGCAGAGGTTGAGAAGGGTGCTGAGGAAGTGGTAGGAGTTGCCCTCCACTTTACCTCATTTGCCTGTCACTTGCTGCAGCTCCYGTTCAGGACCAACACAGCTCAGCAGAGACTGCTGATGCCTCCTGGCCCTGCTCCAGGGCTGCGCTTGAATGTACTGCCCGCTCAAGGTCAAGTCACGTTTACTGTGCCAAGGCCTCTCTTGTCACTGCAGCTCTCTCTTCCAGGTTCCTGAACAGCTTCTACCACAGACGAGCTATCTTCTCAGCTTCAAGGCACAGTCRTGGCTCTTGTTATCTTGGTCCATCCACAGGTGGTGAAACTTAAGGRAAAAAAAAAMCAAACAAAAAAATGGATGTGCTTGTTGGGATTTTTGCTCCAGACAGAAAACGGGCCTTTCTACCTCTCCCATGTCAGGGTCACCATCCTCAGACCTCTTCTCTTAATTTGATCTGAGGTGTTGATGGTAGATGGTATATGTATGTGTATCTTGGGATAAGGCTTTCTCTGGGCAGAGCAGGCTATCATCCAGACTTGTTACATGGGAACAGGAGTTTGGATGGGATAAGCCAGGAGTGTGGAGGACTGAAAGGGGGAGAAGGTCCCCAGGTCTGTGTGCCAGGGTATGGCGCACATCTTGACTCATGCCAGAGCCAGCAGGGTAGGACAGAAAGGTGCGGATCAAGGCAGGGCAGGTCATAGTACAGCTAGCASAAAGCTGATCTGCTAGCAAAGTACAGGAGCCTGGCAGACAGCCTGGAAAAGTGACAAAATAGCAAAAGCAGTAATGGGCCGCAAAGATGGCTTTTTTACCTGGGACTGTGGCAACCTGCTCGTTGTAGGGACCCTGGGACTTTTGGCACAAAAATGATACTGTTGATTTCACAGTCCTGCATATTGCCAGCAAGGACCTGCTGGGCAGAAGCTTCTCATTAGGCCCAGCAAATCCTCTCAATCTGGATGAGGGTATGGAGGAGCAGGAGCAGCTGATCACTGCACATGGCAAAGCTAGCTCTCATTTCCGCCTGGCTTGGCTCTGGAGCCAGGTCTGTGAGGCTATTGGGCTGTCAGTCAAGATACCAAATATTGAGCCAAGCCACTCTCTGAGGGACAGGGCTAATCCTGAGATTTGACAACAGCTGCTGGAGGACTCTGTGAAGAGTGAAATAGTACAGCACAGCACTGTCGAAGAAGGCTGGAAGCTAGCTGCTTCTCGAACAAAAAGAAGAAAGGCCCCTAATCCTCATGTAGACCTGGAGTTACAGTTGAAGAACAGGTTTAGTGCACTCCAGAATGAGGAGAACCTGGACCCGGCCTCAAGGGAAGCAACTGGGCTGTCCGACCCTGTGCCTTGCATGACCACTCAGRAGAGGCGACGAGTGGTTGCAGTGGGTGATTCCATGCTGAGGGGGACAGAGGTGCCTATCTGCCGATCTGATCCCTSCTCTAGAGAGGTTTGCTGCCTGCCAGGGGCAAGGATACGAGATGTGTCTGAAAGGCTACCAAGGCTTGTCCGCTCATCAGAGTACTACCCTCTACTGCTCTTTCACGTGGGTGCTGATGATACAGAGAACAAAATAGAAACAATCAAAGAAGACTTTAAGGCCTTGGGCACRGTGGTCAAGGGTCTGGCAGCCCAAGTGGTCTTCTCATCGGTGCTGCCGATTAGGGGTAGGCATCGGAGGAGGAGGAGGAAGATTTTCCAAATCAACAACTGGCTATGCCGCTGGTGTTGGCAACAGGGTTTTGGATTCTATGACCATGGAACATGGTTTGAAGACCAACAGCTGGTGGGGAGAGATGGGATTCACCTCACCAAGCGGGGCACATTTGCCTTTGCAAACAGGTTAGCCAGCCTAGTAAAGAGGGCTTTAAACTAGGTAGGAGGGGGGAAGGAGGGTGTCATACAGACAGGGTAGACAGCAAAACACAAGTTGGGTTGGGGGGCCTCCAACGGGTGCATGCAGCTGGGGATGTGCATGTGGGACATGGCTATGGGGGACCCCCCTACGCCCTTCCTGGGAAACCTGCAGGCATGACCACCTCTYTGAAATGCCTGTACACCAATGCACGCAGCATGGAGAACAAACAGGATGAGCTGGAGATCTGTGTGYGATYRCAGGGMCATGATCTCATTGCAGTCACRGRGACATGGTGKRAKMKMTCACATGACTGGAATGCTGTCATAGATGGCTATTTGCTTTTTAGGAAAGATAGGCCAGGAAGGCRAGGTGGTGGAGTTGCTCTTTATCTGAGAGAGCAACTGGAATGCATTGAGCTCTGCCTAGGCGGGGAGGAGAAGGAGGCAGTTGAGAGCTTATGGGTGAAGATCAAAGGGCAGGCTAACATGGGGGACACTGTTGTGGGTGTACTACAGGCCACCTGACCAGGAAGAGGAAGTCAATGAGGCCTTCTACAGACAGCTGGAAGTAGCCTCACGATCACAGGCCCTGGTTCTTATGGGGGACTTCAACCACCCTGACATCTGCTGAAGGGACTACACAGCAAGGCACAAACAGTCCAGGAGGCTCCTGCAATGCATTGATGATAATTTCTTGTCACAAATGGTGGAGGAGCSTACAAGGAAGGGTGTCCTSCTGGATCTTGTCCTTACCAACAGAGAGGGACTGGTTAGAGACGTGAAGRTTGGGGGCAGCCTTGGCTGCAGTGACCATGAGATGGTGGAGTTCAGGATCCTGCAGGAAAGAAGTAAGGCAACAAGCAGGATTGCAACCCTGGACTACCCTGGACTTCAGGAGAGCGGACTTTGGGCTCTTCAGAGACCTAATTGGAGGAATCCCATGAGTTAAGGCCCTAGAAGAAAGGGTGGTCCAGGAGAGCTGGCTAGTATTCAAACATCACTTCCTCCAAGCTCAAGAGTGGTGCATCCCTGTGAGTAAGAAGTGCAGCAAAAGGGGCAGGAGACCTGCATGGATGAGAAAGGAGCTCTTGGCCAAATTCAGACAGAAGAAGAAACTACACAGAATGTGGAAGAGGGAGCAGGCTACTTGGGAGAATTATAGGATGCAGTCAGAGTATGTAGAGATGTGGCAAGGAAGGCTAAGGCCCAGTTGGAATTGAGTCTGGCAAGGGATATTAAGGACAACAGGAAGGGCTTCTTCAAATATATCAGCAGCAAGAGGAGGACTAGGGAAAATGTGGGCCCGCTACTGAATGGGGCRGGGGCCGTGGTGACAAGGGATACAGAGAAGGCAGAATTACTGAATGCCTTCTCTGCTTCAGTCTTCACTGCTAAGGGCAGCCCCCATGAATCCTGCAGCCCGGATGTGAGGGAGAAGGTCCGGAGAAGGGAAGACTTTCCTTTGGTTGAGGAGGATAGGATTAGAGACCTTCTGGGCAGGCTAGACATCCACAGATCYATGGGCCCGGATGGGATGCACTCACAGGTACTGAGGGAGCTGATGGATGTTGTTGCCAGGCCRCTCTCCATCATCTTTCAAAGGTCACGGARAACAGGAGAGGTGCCTGAGGACTGGAAGAAAGCCAGTGTCACTCTAGTCTTCRAAAAGGGCAAGAAGGCAGACCCAGGAAATTACAGRCCAGTCAGCCTCACCTCTATCCCTGGAAAGGTGGTGGAACAGCTCATTCTGGATGTCATCTCCAGGCATATGGAGGAAAAGAAGGTGATCAGGAGTAGTCAGCATGGATTCATCAGGGGGAAATCATGCTTAACCAATCTGATCGCCTTCTGTGACGGAATGACTGGCTGGGTACATGAGGGGAGAGCAGTGGACGTTGTGTACCTTGACTTCAGTAAGGCTTTTGACACCGTCTCCCATAACATCCTCCTAGAGAAACTCAGGAAGYGGGGGTTAGACGAGTGGACAGTGAGGTGGACTGAGAACTGGCTGAATGGCTGAGCTCAGAGAGTTGTCTTCAGTGGCGTGGAATCTAGTTGGAAGCCTGTGGCTAGTGGCATCCCCCAGGGCTCACTACTGGGTCACATCCTGTTCAACTTTTTCATCAATGACCTGGGTGAGGGGACGGAGTGCCTCCTCAGCAAGTTTGCTGATGATCTCAAGCTGGGAGGAGTGGCTGATAGAGCTGAGGGCTGTGCTGCTGTTCAGAGAGACCTGGACAGGCCGGAGAGTTGGGTGGAGAGGAACCTCATGAGGWTCAACAAGGGCAAGTGCAGGGTCCTGCACCTAGGGAGAAACAACCCTAGGCAGCAGTACAAGCTGGGGACTGACCTTCTGGAGAGCAGCTCTGCAGAGAAGGACCTGGGAGTGCTGGTGGATGACAAGYTGACCATGAGGCAGCAATGTATCCTTGTGGCAAAGAAAGCCAACAGTCTCCTGGRGCGCATTAGGAAGAGTGTTGCCAGCAGGTCGAGGGGGGTGATCCTGCCCCTCTCCTCAGCCCTGCTGAGGCCTCRTCTTGAGTAATGTGTCCAGTTCTGGGCTCCCCAGTACAAGAGAGACATGGAGCTACTGGAGAGAGTCCAGCGTAGGGCTACGAAGATGATCAGAGGGCTGGAGCACCTGCCCTATGAGGAATGGCTGCGAGAGCTGGGCCTGTTTAGCCCGGGGAAGAGAAGCCTGAGGGGGGATCTTATCAATGTGTATGAGTACCTGAAGGGAGAGTGTCAGGGGGACAGAGACAAACTCTTTTCAGTTGTCCCATGTGACAGGACAAGAGGCAATGGGTGGAAATTGAAGCACAGGAAGTTCCGCCTGACCCTGAGGGGAATTTCTTCCCTGTGAGAGTGACGGAGCACTGGAACAGGTTGCCCAGAGAGGTTGTGGAGTCTCCTTCTCTGGAGATCTTCAAGGCCCGCCTGGATGCAACCTTGTCTCACATGCTCTAGGTGACTCTGCTGAGTGTGGAGGTTGAACTAGATGATCTCCAGAGGTCCCTTCCAACCTCACTGATTCTATGATTCTATTATTCTATGATCCACATCCAATGAAGGAGACACTGCACTTGCCAGGGAGACTGTGGTAGGCGAAACGGGGCGCTGCGGAAGATCACGAGATGTGACGTCACGACGAGGCAGGGCTAAGACAGGAAGAGACAGTGCGAGCGCGTATATAAAGAATTGTAACGACGCAATAAACGCCATTTGCCGCATCCTCCTGAGGGAGTCAGTGTGGAGTGGCCCAGGGGCGGGCGGTGTTGCGGGCTCCTGACCTCCTGACAGGGGCTAATATAGGCTCAGTGACATGACCATGCAGTACTAGCACAGGCACAGAGCCAGTGAGCCCAAGTTACTGTGTCAATATTTCTGRAACAGATATAAACTGTTAGCCTAGGTTTATACTGCTTTAGCACTTTGCATCATGGAACCACAGGCCCTTTGATCCCAATGACCTACAACCAGTATACCATTCTGTGGAAAGTTAGCAAAATAAGAGTGTGTCAGGCTAAACYACCTGTTCAGCCAACGCAGTTGGCTAAACCAATGCAGTTCCTAAACTGTGTTGCCTCCTCAAAGCAGCAAAGCAAAATGATATTCTCAGGATCTGGCTAGCCTTTGTTCTTGTGCAGGAATTTACATCTCTTCTTGCTGTGAGAGAAATGCWGGTCCAGTAGCATTTGGACATCTGCTTCTTCTAGGGCTTCTTGATGCAAGCAGCATCCTAGATTTGCACTGGTGACTTGTTTGAAGTAGTAACTTCAAAGTGACTTCCTACTTCTCCAGGCTGATGTCTCAGCCTACTTAGCTCCCACCTGGTGACTTTCTGCTTGCAATTTTATGTCTGTGAATGTTTYCTGGTTTGCTCTTTCCTACTACTGGTCCAGCATCTCTCTCATCTCTTTTGTTGGCCAAAGCAAAGCCACAAGGAATAGTGTGCAATGCATGCTTCCTAGCACTAATACCCTTCTTCCACAGTCATGCTGCCTGCCACATGTACTCTTTCACTTATCTCTAGCTATGTCCTACATGGACTCACTATCTGAGTCATCCAAATCTTGTTGTAGTTGTGTATAGACAGATTGGAAGGCCCTCAATTTAGCTGTGTAGCTTAGTACAAGTATTTCTTAAGATTGAAGATCTGTTAACATCTCTTGAGATCCACTCTTCACCCCTGAGTATCACTGAAGTGTAGATCCAGAGCTCAGCCAATCAAGTGATTGTAAGAGAAGTTTTAGAGGCAATATTCTCTGCTAAAATGAATAAGTAGGTGCTTTACCAACTATACAGCCAGAGGCATCACAGCAGCTGGAAAGACATTCAGTGCTGATGTGATGCTTGCAGTGCTTGTTCCTCCTGCACTGCATGTTGCATGTCCAAGAACGGAAAAACACATGTTGAAGCACAAAAAAACATTAAGACTCTACATTACTGGATACCTAAAACTGGTTACAGATAATTTCTTAGCTACATTAGAAAGAGTTTGCCATTATTGCTACACTTATGGGTAGGAGATTATACTTGCATCTGGTTCTTTGATATAGCTTATACTAGTTCAACAAATGATGCAAGCCCATACCATTTTGAGGATGGTTCTGCTGAAACAGAATAATGAAGATTTTGCCAACTTAGCTATGGCACTTAAGGGTATGACTTTTTCCAGATTTCTAACTGATATAGCTAGATCATATAGCATTTCAAATAAATCAGGCTGAAGTAGCCTTGTATGAAAGCTTGTRTGGCCATACCTACTGAAGAATGGCTAACTCAAACATAGAGTCGCAGAGTAAAGCAAATGTGATTTCCTTTAGAAATGTGCTTGGATTATATATTTAACACAGTCATCTATTTACACTGCACCAGGGGTAAGTTTATCTGTAGACTTTGTATACTCAACAATGGATGAGTAAAAATGGCATTTTTACTATTGGAGAGAATTTTGCATTTTTAAGAGGTAGCTTTCCTCCCTCTCCTTATGAGAAATAAAAGCATTTTGCAGAAAATAGTAGCAATTTTCTAAATAAGACCAAGTCAATTGTTTCTGTTATGCACAAACAGAAAGATTCATGCATTTTAGTAGATAGCCCACCATGTAATCTGCCAGGCTGAATTACCCAGAGATACTTTGTTTTGAAAGGAGTGCAGAAATCCTGCGGATTTAATTGCCAATAAATCAGCATGACCTCCACTCCCTGACACTTTTTTTTTTTTTTTTACAATGATCTTTTCAAGCAGAAAATGAAGAGACTGTTTTTTACAGTGTGTATGTACTGCCTTTAGTGAGATAAGAGCAATGACACACATGCAGGTTCCTCCATTAAAAGGTAAACTAGGTAATGAAGGACTCAATCAATGGTGTGTTCTATTTGCTTTCTGGTTATTTTCACCTCGTATTATGGTGGTATCTTTCTGTTATGATTAGGAGAGTACTTGCTCGTTTAACTATCGTCTTTCAACTTGTTGTGTCCATGTATTCTACAGTACTTGAATTTATTTGTGGTTCAATTTTATAGTGATGTTTAAAATTTTAAGGTGGRTGGCAACAGTTCAAGTTCTGATCTAGGGTTAAATATCCTATAAGGGATTCTATAGTTTACTCAAGACAGCTTGAGTATTTTTAAAGGATCTTTAAGATTTTTTARTTTCAATGCAAAATGCTTATTATGACGCCTCTCAGTAATAATGATTTTATGGTTCTTTCAGTATTAAAAATAAAATGTATGATTTAAAGCCCAATGAAAACAGAAAGCTGCCCCCTAGCTTTCCTGCATGTAGAAAGCCTTACTCCTCACATCAGCCTGTATTTAGCCTATCTTTAGTCCAATCATCTTCAAGTGTTTGCAAGTGCTTAACTTCAAAACACTGTCTGAAGGCAGCTGGTCATTATAATCTCCTTTTATAGATATGTAGGTTGACTAATGGAGGGACTGAGAGGTGAACAGCATCTGATCATTGCACAGTGGTGGGCTGGGGTTCAGCATCTCCGAAATAATTCCAGAAGGGATTTACTTTCAATCTGTCATCATGGTTTTAGCTGAACTGGGAACAGAGCAGAAGAGCTTTGGCTCTGCTTTTGGACATTTCTGGACTTATCTTACAGAGGCCTATGAACCTGAGGTGATTCCATCCTGATGCTCAGGCCTAGAGCAAGACGAATCTGTCAGCCTTTACACAGCTGTTGCTTGAAGAGATGCTCCATGAACTGGGATCTGCACTGGAAACATCTCCTTTTGCCCAGGTATTTTCAAACTGAAGAGTGCCTAGCACATGACAAGGGATGGCAATGATTAGCCTACTAGCTTTTTTGTCTGTGTACCTGTGAACTACAAAGTGTATTGAACAGATGCTGCCTAGATCCATGAGGAAAAAGAACCACAAGCCTCCATATTCAGCTTTTGGCAGTGGATATGTTGATTTTCAGACAGAAAACAAAGTAGGAATGGCACCTACGGGGGCTCTGATAGCAGAAAGGGCAGTAACAGACATGAGAGCATAGAATTAAATTGCATCTTAGCAGTCCTTGAAGTTGGATAGTCTATCAAATGTCAGAAGATTATAGTGGGAATTTGTTTTGGAGATGTGCTCTGGTAATGAATGGTGTCTGGAGCCAGAGAYGTGACCGCTGTCTTTGTGACTACCATGGGGAAACCTGCAGCATATTCACGAGCCATTTGTAGGTTGCAATGGATAAAACTGATGCCATGGAGGGACAGATAGCGCTGGGAGGTGTCTCCAGCTGAGAGCTAGCTCYCTGGCTCTCCTGGCTGTCCTTCCTCGTCGCCCTTTATGATATAATTCAGGGTGGTCCAAATAGGACAACAAGATTGTATGTGAAACTGGCCCTTTATTTGTACTGGGTTTGAAGTGTTGGCAGAAGTATATAAAGAGGAAAAGAAAAGAAACAGAAAAAGTAATGGGATAATGGATGGGGCAAACAGGAGTGCACATTTCAGTACATGCAACTCTTTGTGTAACTGTCACATTTGGAGACTTCTATCAAGTTATGCTCTCACTGATGTCAAAATGTTGACCCCCAACTATCCAYGTTGTCAGTTCCAGCAAGTTCATGATATCATAAAGCCCCATAAGAAGGGCAGTGTTGGGCTCCTGATCCTCTTTCTTTAGGGCATACATAGGGTGCCTCCAGGTGTATTGCTAGTCATGGTTTTGCAGCCTGGTTCTGCAAGCAAATCAATGTTTGTCTGAATTTCCCTCCATTCCTGGATGAAGTTGCCTGATAATCTCTTCACACAAGAGGAACTCAAGATGGTCTGTGAAGTTCTTATATGAGGCAAACAGTAACAGCTGATTTGGTACTTGCAAACCAAGTCTTGATGAACTTTTCAAGAAAGCTAAGAAAAATCGCTCTCACATAGATGATATTTTGTTACTAAGCCGGAAAACCCATGTTCTTTTACAGCCAAAGATTTTGAACAGGCTAATATTAGAAAAGTATTGCTAAAACACTGTGTGTCTGCTGCTGTACTGCCTCTGACAGCCAAAGCCACATTTTTTTCTAAATTTTTTTCTTTTAGGTAATGAACTCTGAAATCCATATCACCAGGTATCTGAGGGCTGGCATGTCTCCTGTTAACTGCTTCTGAGTGGCTGATGTGTAGAAATGAAAGAGAGGCATATCAAGTGGATAAAAGTATCAACCTGTGACCTTTCCATCATTCAGAGTATAAAAGGCATGGGAGAAAAGGGTAATTGAAGATGTCTTCTTTACTATGTGGACAAAAACTAATTCACTTTTTCATTGCCTGAGCAGGATGTGCTGGGCTGAAGGAGCATCTGTGTTGAAACTCCCAGCTGTAGAATAAAACCTGTTCTCCTCTGTGCACTGCCATTGGGTATAACCTCATGGTTAACAGTGAGCGAAGATGGATGAGGACCTGGAAAATATCTGTGGACTCTGATGCCCCATTGATTACTGTGCTATTTGTAGAAAAGAATGACTATTCAACTYTAGCTGGTGCATTTCTCTGTGGCATTCATGAAGGTGTCTTCCAATTGATTAAGGCCCAGCACAATCATGTAGGATTTTATTTGGTTGATATATTCATGTACTCATTGTGTCCAGCAAACCTCATGCCATTAATGGCCCTGGTTGAATATAGAAAGCCTTTTCTCTCAAAGCCATTCCTTTTAGGTACATCCACAATATCCATGACGGATTATCAAGGCTCTAATCCACTTCACTATCAAAGCACCAACAGCTGGCTTGTCAACATTAAACATATTGATCATATATCTGCTGGTATCAGAGGTAGCCATGGTAATAATGATATCCTTTTGGGATGGTAGTACGGACCTCTACAGGCTAATATATTCTGCTGGGGAACAGCCTTGCAATGCTTGAGTAGCTTATCCAGCTTCTTCAGATGGGTAATTTTGGCATGTGAACCAGCTGATGCAGGGCTAGCTTCAAGGTCCTTATACAGCACCGATGAAGGCAGCATGAACATCTCTTAGACACTTATCACCATGGTAGCCATGTGTGAGTGGTGGACGGAAGCTCCCTCAGGGTATTTCTAGATGTGAGGGAGAATTTACAAGATGTTAAAAGTCAGCTAAGATGGTGGATAGGTTGTGTGTGTGAAGGACACAAAGACATTCTGGGAGAGGGGATAGTGTGTGTCTGTGTCCATACATATAGAAAGGGCCTTGATCCCCATTCGAGGCTGGTTTTAGTGAAGAATTAAATAATAGGAACCAGGTAATATTACTGAATTTCACTCTGCATATTCATTCTAATTCGAAACTCTGGCAACAAAAGAGATGCGTAAAGATTTGAACCACGGTGAAGTGACACTTTGTAAGTGACACAGATCCTTTGGGCCCAGTGAATCCAAAGCAGGCCCTGCTTTGACTCCAGTGCTGACATGTACACTGCTGTTCTGAATTGCACCCTTCACTCCCTCCTGTGGTCTGTCCTTCTCCAGCTACCCCTGCTGCTTCTGCAGCTGCAGCCTCTTGCCCTCCATTAGCCTTCCCTCTGCAGCCATTTCTTCAGCCTCACATCCCTTCCCCATCCAGCAACAGAGGGGGCAATTTCAGGCTTTCACATCATATTCCTCCCTCTCCTTCCTTAGGTTAATATTAAAGAGCTGTTGGCTCTCTTTTTGGCCACATGAACGGTTAGTGAGAGAACAAAGTTAGTCCTTAAACGCCRTGTTTTGTTCACCGAGCACAGTCTATATTGAATATATATCGAATGTGCATTGGAGAAAATCAGCATAAAAATTATATGAGYTTCTGATATGAGTCTGGAATTGTCCAGAGCTGGATCCATTAACTGAACTGCTCAGTGCAGAGATAAGGCCATAGAGTTCATTAAAAAATCAGAAATCAGTGATCTATATTCCCTATATTCTGCTATTTACTTTTTGCTTTTACTTTTTAAATGTGAAGTGTTTTGTCCTTGTAGGAAGCATTGGGGAAAAAAGAAGAAGAGAGAACTGAATTACGTATCATTACTGCAGACACATTTGATAATGCAATTAGGTGACACTGTTGTAGATGTTTACTACAGGCCACCTGACCAGGAAGAGGAAGTTGATGAGGCCTTCTATACACAGCTGGAGTCAGCCTCATGATCACAGGCCCGGTTCTCATGTGGGACTTCAGCCACACTGGTATCTGCTGGAAGGACAGCACAGCAAGGCACAAATAGCCTAGGAGGCTCCTGCAGAGCACTGATGAGGACTTTTTGACACAGGTGGTGGAGTCAATGAGGGGAGGTGTGCTGCCAGACCTTGTACTCACACAAAGAAGGACTGGTTAGTGATGTGAAAGTAGTGGGTAGCCTTGGCTGCAGTCACCATAAGGTGGTGGAGTTCAGGATCCTGTGAGGAGGAAGCAGGCCGCTAAGTAGGACTGCAACCCTTGAGGACTTCAGGAAAGCAAACTTTGGCTTCTTCAGGGGCCGATTTGGAGAAATCCCATGGGTTAGAACCCTAGAAGGAAGGGAGATCCAAGAGATCTGGTTAATATTCAAGCATCCCTTCTGCTAAGCTCAAGATTGGTACATCCCTAGGAGTAAGAAGTCCATCAAAGGGGGCAGGAGACCTGCATGGATGAGCAAGGTGCTTCTGGCAAAACTGCAACAGAAGAAGCAAGCAYAGAGAATGTGGAAGAGGGGGCAGGCCACTTGGGAGGAATATAGGAATGTGGTCAGAGTATGCAGGGATGTGACAAGGAAGGCTAAGGCCTGTTTGGAATTAAATCTAGGAAGAGATGCAAAGGACTACAAGAATACTGATGTATTCTTCAAATACATCAGTAGCAAGAGGAAGACTAGGGAAAATGCAGGCCCACTGCTGAATGGGATGGAGGCCCTCGTTATGAAGGATATAGAGAAGCCAGAGATACTGAATGCTTTCTTTGCTTCAGCCTTTACTGCTAAGGGCAGCAGCCCTCTGGAATCCCAGACCCTGGAGACAAGAGAGAATCTGGAGAAAGGAAGATTTTCCCCTTGTYGAGAAGGGCAGGTATCCTGGGGTGCAGGAAGAGCGTTGCCAGCAGGTCAAGAAAGGTGATCCTGCTGCTGTGCTCAGCCCTGCGGAGGCCTCATCTGGAGTACTGCGTCCAGCTCTGGGCTCCCCAGTGGACTGGAGAGAGCCCAGCGCAGGGCTATGAAGATGATCGATGGACCGAAGTATCTGCCCTATGAGGAAAGGCTGCGAGAGCTGGGCCTATTGAGCCTGGAGAAGAGAAGAGTGAGAGGGGATCTTCCCAATGCCTATAAATGCCTTAAGGGTGAGGGGGTGTCAAGGAGATGGGGCTGGACTCTTTTCAGTTGTGCCATGCAACAGGGCAAGAGGCAACAGGCACAAACAGAACTGTCTGCCTGACTACGAGGAGGAGCTTCTTCACTGTGAGAAGGACAGAGCACTGGAACAGGTTGCCCAAAGAGCTGGTGGAGTCTCCTGCCCTGGAGTTATTCAAAACCTGCCTGGATGTSATCCTGTGCAACGTGCTCCAGGTGACCCTGCTTGAGCAGGAGGGTTGGACTAGATGCTCTCCAGAGCTCCCTTCCAACCTCAACTTGTCTGTGATTCTGTGAATGCAAGTGTGGCTGGTGAGGAAACAAGATAAAAGAGCTGTGCCCAAATTCCTGTGTGGGAGAAGGGACAGGATGGCAGGAGACATTGACTCTCTTACAGAGCATAACCTGTAGGTGAGGCCCCACTTTAAAAGCACATTTGCATCCAGCTGGTGCAGAGGAAGGAGCGTGAACGCAGAGCCACTGCAAGCTGGCTCACTTAGCAATGGAAAGTGGTGGTGGGATTGTGTGCATCTCTAATCCTGGTTCAAGACCAGCAGGGTTCACAGCCACAGTGCAGCAGGAAGTCATGTCATGCTGCACCTCCAGAAACTCCTAGAGCATTATCAGGAGTCTGTGAATTTATAAGTCTTTCAAGAGCTTGATTTTGATTAAGAGTAAGACTTATTTCTCATAAAGAGGATTTTTTTTTGTCCTRTCTCTAATATCTTCAGAAAAAATAGCTTGAAAATAAATGTTGTATCCATGTCCTCTGGGAGAAGCTAGTTTTCACAGCCAGAATTTTATGAGCCTTTTTTGAGTATCAGACTAGAGTTCAGGCAATAAAGCTCCTCTCAGAGTTTGAAAAACTAAAGGTAGGTCCTCAATACCTGTTCCTACCAGGTAGGATCTGTGCTCTGCTTTTTAGACTTCAACAGCATAGGCAATGTTTTATCTGTGTGATTTCATGGACTGTTCACAAGAAACCCCTTGTTCCCCTGCTGGCAGATCCTCCATGGTAAGTCCACTCTTGCTAAAGCTCTTCGTATTTATATGACTACAAGCTACCCATAGCATCCCCCTGCTCTCAACATGAGGTAGACAGTGTGAATGGTGCAAACCTTTCTTTCAACACTAGAAACATTTTGGCCCCATTTCCATTCTAAGATATACCAGTCTCCTTCTCAGCATTTTATCAGTAGAAGTGGCTTTTGAAAACCTCTTCCTCTTATGTGGGGTAAGTAGCTGAAATGTAACTCAACCAACATGTCTTTTTAAATTAATAAACTACATAGGGCAGTGAGTGGTTCTTTTCAACGTGAATTTGCATGGGAACACCGAAAAAAAGTGTGACAAATTAATGCCTCACAAACAATAAGATTTCCTGATCTTTCACCTGTAAAAAAAATAATTATTTCAGCATTATCTAAAACTTAAAGGTATTCAGGAGAGATGTCTTCTCTATCTCTTATCTCCCACTAGAGTCAAAGGTTGGAAGGATGTAAGATGGAATTAATATAAGTTCTTTCGATCTTCTTACTCCTGCCGTATAGCAGAATTCCCTAGAATGAATGTAATCAAAACATCTATCACAGGATATTATACTCAGCAAGTCATTTCTGCATTTGCGTGTAGCATTGATTATTGCTCAGTAGCAGTTTGTAACTCTTTCATCATTGCAAGACTTTTTCTACATGCCACTCAAAATATCAAACTTCATGTCACAGACCTGGACTGTCCTACATGTTCAGGGACATCCTCAGATAAGGTTTTCAGAAATGCTATAAATTACTGATTTTATTCCACCTCCAAATATATTTTCTTCTTTTGAAGGTTTAGATCATTGTATGTGTGTGTGTGTGTGTATACACACACGTATGAATATTTTTGTGTATATATATATATGAAAAGTGTTATATATACATAGAATGTAAATGTAAAATTATGTAAATACTGCATATAAATCCATTTTATTATAGGTGTGCACAGAACCCAGCAAAAAGGGGCGTTACATTCAGGTTAGAGTAGAAGGACATTACATTCAGGTTAGAGTATCTGAGTTACAGCAAGGTGAAGAGTGAGAAATGACTGGGCTCAATTACAGTAATCCTTATTTGAATAAACTTTCTAGGATTTTGTGGGCACCTTGGTTGGTTCAGGATGACAGAATTTGCCCCAGAGTAATTTCTCCCTTTCTGTCATTTGTGATAATGTCTCTGGTTGGGTGCACAAAATCAAAAGTACCTTCTGCACCATTATTTACCGCATGTGGCAGGGATTGCCTCTGCCAGAGCTGAAGCTGGGGCACTTTCTCTGCCCCTTCCAAGAATGCAGGAGGTAACAGAAGGGACTTGAGGCTCCAGCACCTTTTCTCCTGGTCCATTTGAGCCTGGACACCCAGGATGACTATGGGAAATCCTTTTAAAGGTCTCTATCTCCTGGCACAGGAGCAGTTGCTGTAAAACCTGCCAGAACTCACCTGCAAAGAAGTGATCATCCGGAGATCCTTTTGACTTCCTGCACCTTGGTAGAGCACTAGCGTGCCTTACTAGCAAACCTCGTCGCAAAATTGAGTGCTTTGCCTGTTCAATGTATTACTTCCCACATCTTTCTGCTGTCATTTCTGCCCTATTCTTTCAGAGTTACTCCAGATTTAAAGCAGCATAGCTTAGATCAGACTCTGAGGTATGAACCAGCTATTCTGCTCCACACATCATTACACTTTATCATCAGAAATATTCTACATTTATACTATTTGGAGAGCAAGTTAGAAATCGACAGCTTCTGATAAAAGATGCTGCCTCCAGTGTGAGGTGTGATCATTCTGGTTTAAAGGCAATGCACTTTTTTATTATCGTACATTTGTCTAATTTAGTGGCCCTCCAGGAGAGATCAGAGTCATTTAAGTGCGTTGTGTCAGGAAGAAGAGAATAAGGAAGAGTGCTGACGGTGGTATACCTTTCACCTGCCAGAAGATGAACGAAATGGCTTTTCTTCCCAGAGACTGACATGGGTCTTTTGTTTTCACAAGGCTTTTCTACACTTTAGGAAGAAAAAAAACCCACCACAATTATTTCAAGTGCCATAAAAGCTCTGAAAACAAAGGTAAATGTGCTAACAGTGACTTTGCAGAGTTTGGTTTGAAGTCTGCTAGAAGGGCTGTATACTAGGCAAACAGACAACGTCTTACATGGTGCTTGTTGAGTCTGCCTATCTGTCAGTGCTTCCGACAGCAACATCTGTGCAACAGCTGATGGGACAAGCTATCTGGAAGAAATTCCGACTATCTGAGGAATGCATACATTTGGGCATCTGTATGTGGAAAACTTGTTCCATAACTGAGAATCCATTTATTTTTATTTCACATACATACAAAATATGTAGAGTTGGCAGAAGCATGTTGCTGGTGTACCTTGGAGACCCTGAAGACTCCAGCTGTTGCAGCTGCCTAGGGCAACCCTGGGGCCACATCTGCAGGGGAGGACAGAAAGCCTCAAATCTGCGTGATGAGAAGATGCTCACTGAAAAACGGGGAGAAGGGAATGAGGAGCGTAACCGGCCTGGTGGTCTCGCTGGCCCGCATTGGGTGCTCTCAGGAGAGCCACACTAGTGTCTCTGCCGCACGCGGAAATCAACCTTCTGCCAAAATGGTCCTGGAGACCTCCCTGAGCTCAGCCTTTCCCCAGRCCAAAACCAAGGGCATGCAGGCGCAGAGGGTTGGGTAGGTGCAGCAGGGCACAGAGGGAGGAAGCTGCTGAGCCTGGCTGCCCTGGTCCTGTGCTTCCCATCACTTCACTGCCAGCACTGGTTCTCCTTGCTCATGTAAAAAGGAACATTAGGCTGTAGGTCAATTTTCTTCAGCAAAATGAAGTGACAAGAGAGATGAAATCAAATGCAAATCACTGATATGTTTCATGTTACCTTGGTATGCTTGACATCAATTCCACCTTCAAAGCCCTCAGTGCACCAGAGTGAAAAATCCTGGACAAACTCAGATGACAGAGAAATGACATTTTTAATGAATTAGTTATCATGGTGAACAAAAACTGCATTTAATTCCCTCTGAACTGGCTTCTTGCTCAAATTAGATTTGATCTAGAAACTTAGAACTATATTATCAAGTGGTGCAAATTAAAGTTTTTCCGCTGGCATCTGTGAGGATATGTGAAACCAAACTGCTGTTTCTCCTCCCACAAGTGAAATTTGGATTTTGGAGTTCCCATGAATTATGATAAAGCATAGAAAATTCAGGTCCTTACCTAGAGGTTCATTTTCTTGTTCTAGGAACCCATAAAAGATAAGCTAAGTAAACAAAGTTTATTTTGTATAACTACTAATCTGAAGACATATTGCACACTAGTAAAATTATGATAAAAGCTTTTGTGGATTAGGGTTTTGTATGGACCTTTATTCACAGATCCATGAATATACCTACTAGCAATAAGTAATTCTGCTTTGTTAGTTAACTTGGAAAAATCTCTTCTAATTAAATAAGATAATGGTTTTACTTATCCTTTAAACAAAAAAAGTCAGGTAAATAAAGTTAAAATTTAGTTTTGTTAATATTCTTTGTTCCTATACCCAGGTGTTTGAGTTGCTGAGAAGGAAACTCATCCAGATCAAATGCCAATCAATAAACCACCTCACCTTGGAGCAAATTCTCCCAGCATCCATATGAGAAGGAAACAGTGGTACCCAAGCCCTACTACTTTGAAGACTAAATCATTAACCAAGGAAATGAAATAACTTCTTCTCTGGGAAACAGGACTTAGGAGAGGTGTGTGTGAGGCTATGTCCCTGCTCCCCCTAATCCCCTCATCCCCACTGATGAGATGATGAGGTGGCTGCTGCTGCTGACCCAGGACCCATCTGGCCCTTTCCTGTGTAGCCAGCAGTGACCATTGGTGAACAYCAAGGGAAGAGTCAGAGCAGTGCAAGCATGTAGGATCCTTCTGCCTCCTAATATTCTTCTAGCTTCCACGTATTTCCAGCTCAGGGGGCKTCCTCAACCTGGTGCAGTTCGTCTATTTGGTAACCAAATGGTCTCTCCTCCAAGCACTCATCCATTTTTCGTTTGTCATAACTTCTTGCATCCAYGCACCGTCCTTTGGCAAGGCTACCGGAGGTCTATTGCTTCTTCCATGAAGCACCATCTCTTTTTGTTTTATTTATTTACTTATTCATAATTTAGTAGCATTTGAATGAGGGCCATGCAGTTCATGGTACAAACTTCTAACATCTCTCTCCTTTGTAAAGGCTRTTTTTGCGTGATAAATACTAGCCAGCTCCCAAGTTATACTGAAAATAAAAGTACTCCAAAGGATCTCACCCACATKTTTGTTTCTAAACAAAGGACGCAGCAGCAGAAGAAAGCCAGTGAGTTGGGGTGAATTTTCCAAAAGAAGAAACTGGTGACCATGTCAGGAAGCAGCAAGGCTGGGCGGCACAAGGAGGGGCAAAAGAAGCCCAGTGCAGCCAGGCACTGCCTGATGCCCAGGCACCATCCCATGGCACCCAAAMCAGCAAGCAGGTCCTGGTGGGGGCCATCATTTAGTTGTGCTTAATTTTGCAATAACAAACTGCAACTGGATATTCTTGATAGTGCCCTCTTCTTTCTGGAAATCAGCAGCAATAATACYGCCTACAACAGGAAAGCAGAACTGGAAATAATTCATGTGACTGAAATCTGCAGAATAAAGGTGAATTGTTTGCTAAACCAGTACTCTTGCACACAAGTTCATGCAGATAACTTAAGAGTTTTATGKGTAGGAAAAACTGTTGGTCTGAAAAGCCTAAAACACTTTGCCAAACCTTTTTAGACCACCAGATCACACAGCTTTGCACGATCAGCATTATTTATTTGCAGGGTACTTTATAAGTCATTGCTCTGAAGCATGCTAATTCAGGATGGGAGTAAATTTCAGGAGGAGAAACGATACTTTTTTTCAATTAATATTATTGGCAGCCTTCCTGAGACATGGTGACCTGCTTAGATGGAGATTCATAGAGTAAATTATTACTTGGTGTGTACACTTGACTGTTTCAAATGTATAAAAGAAATCTTTCTGTTTAATTTTCTGCTCAGTCAGAATACTTTTTTTTCCCCTTCCTTCAGTGACTTTTCCAAGTTTTGAAGAGAAATTGTTATAGTTTAAGCAGAAAAGCTGATCTGCTTAGAAAAGAACTGCAGAGCCATTCTTTTCAAAACAGGGTTCAAGATGAGGCCAAATAAGAAGTATGTCTTCTCCTTCAAAGGAGATTACATAAATGAAATGAGTTTAATAAATACAGGGAACAGTTGCAAAGAAARGGGAGTTTCTCATACTAAATATTTATCCCTTCGTCTTAATTGCTGTAAAAGGTAATAAGGTAATCAATAGTATCACACTTTCACATGCTACTTTGCTCTCTGATTACTATGTCAGCTTTACACGAGGAAGGAAGGGAATGATACTGCTCTCTCCGACCTCCCAGCTAATTTCCAAGGAAGTGTGTAGATATCTCTCAGTGAGAATAAGACCAATTAGCTATTAAGCTGGCTGCTATTGAAGCATCCCATCAAAAGCATTTTTATCACCATACCAAATGTTTCTGACTCGCAAGTCAGTTGTAACCATATTCATTGCTTTTCTCAGCTTCCCAAAAGCAAGCGCCGCAGCAGTCAGGTTTGGAAGCTGCTGGGAGCCAGCAACTATTTAAGGATGGCTCCAGTCTGGGGAAGGAGGAGATACATTTACTACTAAAAATGGCCAGGGATGCAGAGATTTTGGAAGCATGTTCAAAGCCCTGCCCATCCTGCATCAGCACCCCAAAATGAGATGAAGTTTTCATGGAATAAACTGCTAAGAGTGCAGGAAAATCAATCCACAGTATGCCGTAAAAACATATTGGCTGGTGTGAAGCTGCGAATGGTATTTTACAAAACTGGAACTATGCATGACAGTAGATTTCACCGAGTTATGTAATTATTTTATTGGCATTTGCTGCAACCTACCTGCAAGAGAGTATTTTGAATTTTCAGTGTGATCAACCTGCATAGCTAAGCTAGCAGGAATTTTATGAGTCACTGCTGAACTGAAAAACTGCATGTGAGTGATGTTCTATCATATATGAATAACAGCATTATGGAATGACAGTAAAAAAAAAAAACTTCAAGCTTTAAATACACTCTAATTAAAATTAATTATGGTAATGACGTTAACTGTATGTCATCAACAGCTAGTGATTTTCTTTCCATGAGGTAAAAGTTCAAAGTCAGCTCCGAGTTTTCAACTATTGGAGCTGCCCTTTTGCTCATTTTTACAATTGAGTTTTCCTATTTTTAGAAAGTACCCAAAACTACATTATTGCTGTTGGTATATAAATAAAAATGTATATGTACATATATATGACTGTGTAAATAACAAGGGAAGTATCTGTTAAGAAGGGAGCTGATGAGATGCGAGGCTAATAGTGACTAATACTGTGACCCCCTTTCTGTTACTGATGCCCAGGGAAACACCATGGTACCACCAAGGATCACAGCAGCAACAAGACTTTTAGGTAAAAACCAATTAGGCTTCAGGAGGCACTGAGGCTGGGTATGGGCAAGCCAGGCTGCAGGTGTAATTTCCCCTGCTGGGTCTAAAGGGAATTTTTTTTTTTGCCTATTTAAGTATTTTAGCTCCACTGAGATCATTAGAAGGATCTATGTTTGTATCAGCCACAAAGCTATCTCCCAGCTTCTTTCATACACTTCTGCCTTTGGTTATGAAATTAAATAACATGGCCAGAACAATTATTGCAATAAACAGCAAAAGGCCAACAGTACTGATGTGCATCAAGCCTGATTTCAAGCCCCAGTATAGCAGTGTGTCATAGCATCACTATCTCAACATAATCTGACTAGTATCATCAGCATTTTAAGTGCAAGAATGAAATGTTGGAGCGCTTTAAAAAGCTTACTTTGATATAAGTTAGCTGATTCCCCCACCATCAGTGAATACTGTATTCATGAATCCAGAACACTGAATCTGAGGACAAATGGAAACTTTGCAATTGGACTCAGTGGAACAGAACCTAGTCCTTGGTGTAAATTAGCTATATTTTGTATATCCGGAGAGTAGCAAGCTGGTGCAAGTCACAGGAATTTGTGATTTTGTGATCACTTTTACTTGGTCTCTGGTTACCAGAGTGTACACATCCTTAGTTATGTTTCTTCTGAATTTTCCTGCCATCTTTTCTCATGTCTTGAGCGCCATCATGCCTGCTGTCAGCGTTTGCCAAGCAACAAGAAACAGAGTGGGTAAGCTTTTCCCATGAGAATCAGAGGCAGAATAACACAGCAGAGAATCACTGAAGAACTTTACAAAGTACAACGGAGGCCAGCAGGAGTCCCGAAACACCTCTGTGGCAGCRTTTCATTAAGTTTTATAATGAAAACAAAGCTCAACTCTTAATCATATTTAAAATAATGTTTCAGACTCCAAGAAACCAAAGTTTCCTCTTAGTTGTGTCAACATAAAACCCCTCTGTCCAAGTCAACTTCAAACTGCTCAGGTGAAAAACTCCATCAAGTGTCAAAGCTGGACTTCAAAACTAATCTCCAGTGGACCGTGTGCACTAAACAGGAAGTCTCAAGGGGAACCTGCTTGCTAGTGGCCTCTCCAGCTTTTCAAGTTTCTTAGAATTTAATGCAATGAAGAGCTTAATTGCAACCCAGCAGGACTGGGGCTGCTCATCCAGACCAAAGACAAATCATAACTTTGAATAAAATTCTCGAACAGACTTCATCATGCAGCYGCTGTGAAACACGGGCTAAAAGAGTGCGCAGGCAAGAGAGCGAAGGGGCTGCCTTTTTGGGCAGCAGCCTCTGCTGGATGAAAGCCTTAGTGAACCTATGGGCCAAAAACTCGCATTTCTCATCCCTAGGCAGTGTTGCAGGGTAGAAGGCTATAAAGCTTGCCCCCGCAATCACATGAAGAACAAATAGATGCTGCAAGGTGCGTTGCCTGCMACAAACCCCACAAGCGCAAGCTGGGACCACGCAGCACTCCCRCGGGCATAGCGCCGTGTCTCGTGCCCGACTGGTGCCCACCACTTGTCTGCAAAACTCCGCCAACAAGCCTCCTGTGCTATTCAGCAGCCCTGAGTGCTGGGTCCCTGCCTTAAGACTGAGATGCAAATGTGCCGCTGCTATTAACCGAAGAAACTCAATCTTTCTGCTCATGGTAGTATCAAAAAACTCCTTGCTGATCCTCTTGTTTATCTTAATTTCTGCCCAGTTTCAAATACGTTTTCACAGCTGATAAGCCAAATCTCACTCACATTTATGACAATAGAGATTTCAAATCTCTATCAATCAACAGGAGAGAATTCAGATTTTCATTCTGAAAGGAGAATTTAAGCCATGACCAGAGAAACAAGAACACTTCTTATCACCATTGTGGTTATCAGCTACAGTGCAGTTGCTTGAAAAATACAAGATTCCTTTAAGCAAATTCTTCTGGCATTTGCTAAGTTACATGTTAATGTAGATAGCGCATTTTCAACAACAACGGCCATGTCTTCTCAATAATGACTGTAACGAGTGAAACTATTTTTTATGTTTTTACTGATGGGATAATTAGTTTGAACATTGCAGTGTACAGGATATGAGAAATTGCTGCTGTTGTGTTATGGAAACAGAAATAAGAGCTTTTTTTGTAACAACAGAAAGTCATAATTAATGTAATTTGCAAAGATGTTACTGCATTAGCTATGCCACACAAATCAAACACAGCAAACAATTGATTTGAAATGTTCTTGATATTCATCACACATTTTGTGTATTGAAAGTGATACTTCCATAGCTACCCATTAAAAAAACCTTAATCACCTTCTTTGATGGCACTCTGTAGTAAAGCCAGAGGAAGGCGGTCAGTTTGATTCCCTGCAAGAAAGGTGACCAAAGAGAATTGTGATAACTCTTTTTTTCTTTTTTTTTTCTTTTTTACTAAACAGCCAATCTGGGGAGAAAGAATTGGAATAAGAGTATCACAACATTTAATTTAATACCAGGATTTACAGCAATCTTGATGCTAAGGTGAACATTTTAAACRAAAGAGCCAACTTCATCCATGCCATAACTCTGCAGAGGTGCAGTGAAGCTGCCGAGTTTTTTTATGGCAGGAATGTAGTCTGCTGACTATTTTCCAAGAGTCACGTTTTGCAGACCAGGAGCAGGATGGAGGTGTACTTGAAGCGGATGAGGCTGCTATGGTCACCCCTGGCCGGCACACACAGTGCAGGGCCACTGGCTGTGGCCACACAGAGCAGAGTCAGCCCAGAGACCGCTGCACAACTCATGTGRGTCCAGCCCAGGCTTCCAGGTGCCCCCCTCACTCCTGCTGTGGTTGTGAGGTTGGTTTGATACTGAGTTTTTAATTCCAATGGTAATTTGCTCCCCTCAGTGCTGAAGGCAGAACTCACAGCTTCTCCAACAAGTAGTGACTGCAACAAGTAGTGACTGCAGACCATAGCTCAGAGCCCAGCTGGTGAAAAATGACAAGCTGTCATTACAGACAGCATTGCCAGGTTGGTTTACCTCTCTTTGCCTTTTTTTTTTTATTTTATTTTTATTTATTTATTTATTTGTTTATTTATTCCTCCAAATCCCTCAAGTGATAGATTAGGCCTACTSAAAACCAACAAGGAGCTTGATTCTTCTCCCAAAGTGACAGGGCAGAAGAGTAAGTTGCTTTAGTTTGAGTGTGGCGGGRAGGAAGGAATGAGCTGCACCAGCTCCAGCAGAGCTCATGGCGAGCCTGCCTGGGCTGCACATAGCACCACCATCCCAGGACCTGCATTTCCAGCAGTTGCTGGAGTTGCAAGTCCCAACTGACCAGCGACTGTTTGTTTTTAGCAGGTCCAAGGAGCTGGACGAGTTCCTACCATATCTTCAGGTTGCAACAACTGTAAGAGCTCTGTCGTTGAAACTCCCTAATATCCACCAGACAAATCCAGTGATGCATGAACGTCTAACCAGAAGGAAACTCCCCTCAGGAGAAGTTAAAGTGCAAGATGAGGGTAATTGGCCTCGGAAAGTCAGCAGGGCTGCACGAGCACAGGATTGCCTGCAGGGAACTGAAGCTATGCTGCCCCATGCAGTGCCTGGCCAGGAAGGAGATTTCAACTCCCTCACGAAGCCTAGCTATGCGATTTCATCAACCAGATTTGGACTACAGCTGTCCCAGTGAAAATGCGCAATGGTAGAGGGAAGGAAAGCAGTTTAAAGTTTAGTAAGCAGAGAGATATGAAATGCCCCAGGAAGAAACAAGCCACATCTTCATCAACAGGGCTTGTTCCAGGGGCCCTGCAGCACCACTGCCCATTTGCTAGACAGAGCACAGAGGTGTTACTAGGATGGAGGTTGGCATCCCACCCTCCACCCACCCGTGACAGCAAAGGTGCTGCTGTGTTTTCTCCACTAGAGAATGTTTGTAAGAAGAGATTGTATCTGCTATTAAATCAACTGCTTATGAGAGAAAATCATCATGCGTGGCTCACTAGGCCTTCTCCAGGTCATGAGGGAGGCTTTGCAGCAAGATACTTCAGCCATATTTTAGTTACGAAAGCAAAACAGCTGCATTTGGCTGCAAGGCAGCAGTGTCTGACCTGTGGGCTTGGCACAAGGGAGTCGCTTGCCTGTCCTTTGCTGTCACCATAGTCTATAACACCACCCCAGCAGCAAGTCTGATCACACATTTTCAGTCACTGCTACAAAGGTAAATGCACCTCCGAGGTTTCAGTGACTCAGGAAAGGGCAGCTTCACTGTCAATTCTCAATTAACAGCCCTAGAAGAAACAGAACACACTAATCATGCATCCAAGCTGGAGTGCAAGACTTGGAACTTTTCCTTGCAGATATGCTGATGGGATCCTGAAGACTTATCAGCTGTCCCCCTTTATGAACTCAAACAGTACATAGTGGGAAAAGATCAAGCACATCATCCATGGTGTTTTACTCATATAGAGAAATATTATTATTAATAGATCTCCAAAATACCTGAAAATGCACTGCATCTCATTAATGAGACACTAAATCCCAAGCTTAAAGTACTGATGCATTTTTAAGATAAAAATACTTGTTCAAATATTTCAAGAAATTGAACATCTAATGCTCTTGATGCTGAATATAAAATATTCACAAAGACCTGACTGAAAACATATCTCTGAAAGAAACTCTTTATCCATTTCTTTGAACTTGTAAAGCCGCATGAATATTTTATCACTACAGGGGGAGCATAGCTGGGCAGGCAGAGGATGCACCTCTGATCTTTCCTTAGCCACTGTTTATCCATGTGATAATAGATGTTGATATGCTTGTCTCAGATAACCTTGGCTGAGTGATTTTCACTGAAAATATCTGAATGTCTGAATATTTTACCTGTCAGTTCTCTTTCTCTCTAGAAACAGGATGATTCTTGCACTGAGTCAGTCCTAAGCTTTTAGTTGAGTACCACAACTGGCAGGATTTCACAGCAAATATTTTAGTGGCAGGCACTAGAAACCCTAAAATGGGCAATGAGGAGATGTCACGTGCAAAAGAAGCTTTCTTCTAAATCCTGACTGCTGACAATTGCCTCATGTCTAGTTTACAGCTCATCTGATGCAACTGGGGATATTCTCATTGTTCATGTAAGTGATTCAACATCTGCTGAGCTCCTGCCTGCACAAAGTTGTGTAGCAGTGTGTGCTACTTGTCCYTTGTGCAAATATATTGCCTTGACTGTGTTAAACCTGTAGCCTTTACATTTTATTTTATGCCCAGGTGCTGAGGTGGGTAAACACGATCAGAGCATGCACGTGTATGCACGGGTACCATGTGTGCACCGTCTTTACCGCAAAGCCTGCAGGGGCATGGGTGCCTCCGACCAGCCCTGGGCCATGGTGGGGTGGGCACCCACAGGGCAGCACCGAGTAACCCTGAGGAGTGACGGACTTGACCTGCCTCTCATGTCTGCAGTGCAAGTGGTCTTTGCCTGGCATGCCGTGGAAAGCAGAGCCTGCTTCTCTTGCTGTTGTCACAACTGCAATGAGAAAACACTGCCAGAGCGCAAAGCAAAATATCGTGAAGCCAGTGCCACACGCAAACGTTTTGTGCGTGAAGGCAAACCAGGCTAGCCTAAGCTGCCTGCAAAGGCAGTACGGCCAAGACATCCAGGACAGCACTATCTACTCCATAGCAATAAACAGCATTTTGTTTCACTTTATTTTTAGCTTGGCTCCTCCTCTTCCTCCCCACATCTGAGCTCTCCAGTTCAAGGCAGAGATCCAACGACAATAACGTTTCCAGAGAAGGGCTAAGCTCACAAACAGAAAACTGGAGCCTAGGTATGGCAGGCTGCTCTATTTACTAGCACAGAGCACACCAAACCAAACCAAAATAACCTGCAGTATTTTTGCTTCCTATCGCAAGGGAGGYAGCCTCCCTTGCCCTCAAACTCTCATCTGCAGCAGTCAGGAGCACCCTGAGAAATCAGGCGAAATTTCCATAAAACACTGAAACCCTTTTGTGTATGTTCTTTCTATAAATTTGAACCTCAAATGGGAATGTGATTTGAATTTGAACACTTAAAGCTGTGGCCTTAACAGTAGGCTCTTTTGTATATTCATGCTCCTGCCGCTGTCCTCAGGCTGCCACGGTGCTGAATGCTCGGCTGTTCCCAGACAAGCAGCTGCTTGTGCGCGAAGAGCACGTTGGCCCTCTCCGTCCCGTTGTCTTTTATGTCCAGCAAGGGAGAGAAGGGAAGAAAAGGAGGGGGGAAAAAAAGACAGATTTCAGTCAAAGGCACTACTTTGATAAGGGATTAATAACACTCTGTCTCACGACCAGATGAAACCCAATAGCGGAGCCGAATGTGCTATATTTGATCAGCAAAAAYGATCGCTTCAAAGTGCCACACATGGAGATCACTGCCTACCCGACTCGTGCCCACAGCAGCTTTCAGTGGTGCTGCTGCCCACATTTTGCATGATGACAGGCCCTGCTCTGGCCAAGCCATCCCAAGGACAGGATCCCACCGAGCAAATTGAGCAGCACAGCAGCGCTCAGAGTCACAGTTGGCTGCTCTAGCACTGAAGACATCAGTGGTTCCTTCCTAAATGCGTATGGGGGAACTGGCACCATGAGACCTAACTGGGTCAGGTGGGTGACCATGGCCTCACAGTGCTGGGGAGGCCRGTTTCTGAATTAATCCCCCAGCCTTTGCTGCAAACGGCCCTGCACCATCCCTGAAATGATCGAAGACGACTCACCTACATGGTCTACATGCATTCAGCGGGGAGGCAATGAGCAAGCAACTTGCTTTCTTTCACTCAGCTTAGCCCTCCCCAGCAACACGAGGCTCTCCCACACTGACAAAAGCTTCCCACAGCTTCCAATCTTGTCCCCCAAAGCCTGTTTAGATGCTCCTATGGTCACTTCTCTTGCTGTCCATCTCCCTTCTCTCTCTCCCAGCCCCTTCCCTTCAAAGGGGAGAAGGTACCACCTCATGCCTCAGCCAGCTCCACCGACATCCATCCTGGTGAGCCATGATCTGGCCACAACCCAGCTCAGCAAGCCCATGAGCAGGCACAGACGAGGCTGTGGCTGATACAACAATTCCCATAGCAACAGTTTCATAATCTTGCTGGAAAGTCAGGCGTTGTACAGGCAAATCCCCCAAGTCATCCTAGGATGTTACCCATTTGCTGTTCRAACACTCATGGCTTCGCCTCCTACCTCTGAAAAATGAAGGCAAACACCACACGCATTTGGTTTTTCACACAGTTGGGATTTGTTAAACAGAGTTAAATACAAAGCAGTAGGTTGAAAGGACTCAAAAGGGTGACAAAGCTTCTGACAAGGGCAAGTTTGGCAGGTTGATGTTTGCAGTTCTCCTGCAGATTGTGAGCAATCCCCCTCCACAGTGTTTTGCCTAGGTTCATCTCACAGCCCCTCCATGAACATTGCATGTTGTGCCCTTTTTTTGTTGCATAACTCAGTCATGCAGAATGCCAAATCTATCCTGTATTATAGGAGGCAAGAGTTATTTTCAGCCATAGTCTTTAGGATCAAGGTATATATGAAAAAGATGAAGCACTGTAGGCTACTCTTTCTTGGCAACTTTTATTTAGCTAAAACTTACAAAGCAGGAGCTCAGATGCTAATGAATTTTCAACATCCTTGCAGCAAGTTAAGGCAGGAAGATTCCAAGATAGAAACCTTGAAAAGAAAGCTTTTTGCTGTGGCATGGTGTCAAGCTTTTCTTTGCTTTAAAAAAAAAGGCTAACAACCAAAAGGAAAATCCTGTGTATTTCTCATAGATATACTTATGTATTAACTTTGAGAAGTTGTAAAGCAGCTCCGATAATTTCTTAAACAGAAGCAGAGTCACATTTTTCCTTTCCAGCTCCTCCTCACCCCCATTCACACTTACTCTATGCTCACCTTTTAAGCCAGGAGAAACAGTGATATTTCGAGCTGKGCTATGGCACAAACCCACCATGAGCCCAAGACGACTTTTTCAAAATGACACCGCAGATGTTTTACCACGCTCCTGTTCCCCATCTGCTCAAAATGACGCCACCAAGTTTTTCCCTTGTGGAAGGTCAAAATGAAGCGTACGGCGGAAGACTAAGGCTGCTTTCACATGCTTAGCTACAGCCGCGCTTTGCTTGGTTACGCYGGGATACGCACGCAGCCACCACAACAGGCTCTCTCCCGTTTATGGTAATCAGCCATCTGCCACAAGCCAGCCCAGCAGTGAACTAGCCTTATCACACAAGGTATTTTAACTAGATGTATCTCCATATAAATATATCCATGTCATAGTATGATAGTGCATGCTGGCAACATGTCTCGTTATTAAGGCTAATTCCTACCTCAAAGGATCCATTGAAGTCAATGGATTTAAGCGTTGACAAAATAATTCTGCTTAGACAGCAGTTTTTTATGCTTAAGCTCATTTCAGAAGCAGGAATGTTTTTTTTTTTTTCCCCAAGAACTCCAAAAAGGATGAACAAACATTGCTAGGTAGGCATGGAATAAGTTTGTCCCAAGCAACTAACACAGTCTCTGGGAATGGGGCCCAGAGGGGACTTTCTGAATAGTGCCCAGCATGGGAGTCCTGTAATAACAGTCGTTACATCCTCCTGCAGAAACTGCCATCACACCTTGCTATGTTGCTAACCACAACAAGCTCTAGCTGCCCAGCTACTTCAGCATTGCTGTCAATATAATTTGGAAGGCAACTGAATGCCACATTAAAGTTATAATGAAAGCCAATGTGAAGTTTTATATTAAAAAACTGCTTTAGCTGAGAAGTAAACTGGTGAATGCCCGAAGGAAGCTCAGACACCTCAATTTTTATTAATTTGTCATTTTGAATACATCTCCTTTAGAGCACACAGCTCCTTCCAAACCAACCTAGCCAATGACACCTAAAACACCACACTTTCTTCTTCTCTTCAAAAGCATGATGCTCTTGAAGAAATTCTGAAAAAAAAATACTATATCTTAAAGGAAACATATCTGTGAGCTTCAGTAGAAATGACAGAGTATGATTTGACTAAGTTTCAGAAGTCTAAAGAAATTCTAATGAAGCCAGTGAGAAGATTCTCACTTAAGAGAGCAGGAGGAAAATTAAAGCCTTCTGAACTCTAAACTTTGGAAGGTAAAACACATTGCACGTGCCTATATCTTTAGTAGGGACTTTGGGTGGAAGACAGTACRGCATTACATCTGTTATCCTCCTGCCACTCGCCACAGTACTGTGCTTAGTTATTGTGGGTTACTGCGATGCTGGGCTGAGGCTGCTGTAGTCGTCCTTCTGCTTGAGGTTGCRCAAGACCACAAGGCCAAAGATACTTACTCAGACTTTTCAGGATGCTCCTCTACTTTTGCTTAAGGGCATTTGTATGGTCTGCCACTGTCTTGTTTTTCCAAGACCTTCAAAATTTAGGGTATTGCAATAGTAAAGTGCTGTATTATCATCTTATGTTTGAGTGTCTGAGGAGCAGAGGGAATAGGTACAAGTTTATTTTGGCACTTAACTCCCCTGAAGGCAGGGTGCAAGATTGAGACTGCTATAACCTAGAAGATGCCAAGAAAGACCTGTCTAAACTTAAAGAAACAAACAACACAACAGAAAAAGTGTCTAAGACTGTAGGGATGTTTTTTGTCTATGAATTTTCCAGCTCTGGAACTGGTTGGGGACTTTGGGACATGGACTGCATAGATCAAAAAAAAAAAAAAAAAAAAAAAAAAGAGGAGCGTTAACAGAATTAGTGCCTTGAAAGCACCTCACATGCTGGAGTTAGACATTTTCTGTGGGAATGATGGGATCACTTTCCTACAGCAATTAGCAGAGCAGCTGACATTAACTCTGAGAGTGACCTGCTTGCTACCAGCACTGTGAAGCAAAATTAGATTAGCAGCCCCCTACAGGTGTGGTGTGTAATATGTAGGTTAAAAGCATACAAACATGCTTTGCTGATTCCAAATGAACTAAACTGCATCAAAAGGATTACAGAGCATTTGGATCAGCCACATGTGGTGAGGATTGCGGAGAGATCACATAGCCCTGGGGAAGGGAGGTGAAGCATAGATGCAAAAAAAATGTTTCTTGGTAAATATGGAAATATTTATTACCTATCCCTCATTAAGTTCACCCAGATCAAGAGTGCACATAYGTGCTGGCCTTTCAAAAGCAACCAATGAAAATAAAGATTGGTTTGCACAAATCAAGAACAACCTCACTGGAGGCAGGGGGAGGTTCACTATAAGAGATTAGTTTAGAAGGTTGAAGAACTAATATCTCTTGCAGTTTTATTGCRGCACTTGTCAGTTAAAAGGTGAGGACCCAAAATTCCACTTTTATTCCAAGAGATAGCTTTCTAGCCATCATGTTTGCAGAGCAAAGCCTGAAAYGTATGCAAAGGCCTTCCTGAAAATCCAGAAACAAAATAAGAGCCCTGATCTCTTAAAAACAACCTCGTGATTTCTGAGCCATTCTCAAGATTTTTATGGGGTCAGGCCAAATTTTTAACACTTGATTTGCTAGTTCTGCTCAGGCAGAAGAAAATACTTAGAAAGCTTAATGGCAGTCRGGTAAAACAAGCAAACAAATAAAACAAACAAAAAAACTTAGAAAAAGCATTTGTCTGGACCATCTCTGATGGAACTGACCACAGAAACATAGAAAACTTTTGCCTAGCATAGACTCCTGATCTTATAATTAAAATAATATGTACTGACCATCTTAGATTTTCCATAAATCCTAAAGTGGCTCTACAGAAGTCACAGAGCTTTGAGCACATAGCTCAAGCTKTGTATCTCTGAATTTGGATTTATTAGATGATTTCTGGATAGCTTAGGATATCAAAATCTGCATTGCCACAGGGAAAGAAAAAAATCTGCTCAGATTTTCTAGCATCAGAAAAAATAGAGCCATAGTTAYGTTGCAGACTGAATTAAGCCATGTTATATTGCACCCGGCATGTCAAGCCATTCAAATATGCACACATAAATTAACACGRTTATTGGAAGCAGTTCTTCTCTTTCCCATTGTGCCCTAGGATAAAATAAGCAGCAATTCATGTGTTCACATGAGCCTGTCCCACCTTACAAAATCAGGTTGCTTCCAAAAGACAGTCTGCRACTCTCTGCCTCTTGTCCTGGGACTGATCTGGATTGCTCAAACACAACYGTCGCACCTCCTGGTCCTTCTGCTTTCCAGCCAAGGTGGGACAAAGCACCAGGAGGTGCATGGCCGGGCAACAGCACCAGAGCTGCCCGGGACATGCAGCCTGGACAGCCTSGCTGGGCCACGCACACTGCTCCTCCGGCTGGCCCCAAGCCACTGCCAAAAAAAAGAATCACACAAATTAAGGGAAACTACCTACTTCCAGTGTGCACAAACAGCATCAATGCTATCAAGACCAGGCTTCCTGTGCTGCCAGTGGGAACATTCCCGCTGTGCAGCATGGGCACACTGTCAGCAAGCCACCCTGAGGGGAAAATACTCACTGATCGCTACTACGCATGGGGAGCCCATCCCAGTAATTCATAAAACCCACGGAAACCTGGAACCACACAGTATCATCCATGGTAGCATTTATGTTGTTAAACGATGACAAAAATTAAATAGTATTTTAAATGAGAGTGTCTTTTGCCTCAAATTTCTGAGTAGCAACATAAAAGTATAGCAAGGAAAAATATTGCATTAACAAGGCTGCTGCTCTTCCCTCAGAGCACAGCCACAAATGGTATCATTTAAATCAACCACTACTGTCACCAATCTACCTTCAGGATGAAAGAACTGCAGCAAACACCTTAGGTCTGTGTCTGAGCAAAAGCCCTGGTAAAGGCTCTGCTGCTGACCTGTGGCCAGTGAGTCCTTCACGCAAGAGGCTGCTTAAGTTTCATGCTGCGCGCTAAGTGGATGGCAATTGTCAGCCAAACCTGTCTGCCAGAAGATAGGTAATATCCCGACTTTAAGGAAAACAGCTGAGGCGCAGCCAGGATCGTTCCCCGCGATAGGTACTCTATATGGAGATACTGGTTCGCATCACAGCAGTAAGATATGGTTATGCGCGTACTTAAAGACTATGTGCTCTTCCGTGTTCAAGAGTTAACATTGCTAAGACAACAACAAAACTGGCAAATAGGATTTCATTCGCAGCTGTCTGCCACTGTGCAGATTTTGCAACAGAAGCAAGTGAACGACGGTATCCTGTCACTACTTCAGATTATGGAAAGAGATCTAAAGTCACATCTTTAAATATGCTTTTATTGCAAAAGAGGACAAGCAGGGCACTACACAAAGAACTGACTCTAAAATATTAGCTACTGGTGCCTTGCAGTGCCTATGTTTGGTCTAGTGGGTTTTCTGGTGCCCTATTTAAGTTGCTGACCAGTTGACAGCTGTAAGAGTGGTCTGGACTTGATAACTGAGCTCATTCCCTTCCACTTCTCTGTCTTCATATGTCCACCACTCTTCCCCCTTAAGTCTTTAGTATGTGAATAGTAGAAGAAACAAGTTAGACCAACCCAATTTTCAAGTGCCAGTGGCACTGGAATTAGGGCAGGCACCAGGGTGACCCACTGAGGAGTGCTGAAGAGCAGCAGCAGTAACCAGAGATGAGAAGCTGCCAGTCCCTGGCGCTGCCACTGGCGATATTTCCAGTCCCCACCAGTCCCTTTCTGCACAGCGTGTCTTTTGGGCTTAAGTCCAAGTGGATTCACCAGCAGGCAGCACCTTCTCGAGTAGGCTTGAGAAACAAGGTTATCCAGAGGCARAGTGCTAGACTTGATATCAACTACAGTTACTCTAGCGATGGCATTCTCCTTGAATTTTACAGGGACAAAAATCTGAAAGGAGGAAAGAATCTCCAGGCAAAACTATTGCTAAGTACCAGAGATCTGAAATCCTYAAACTCTGAAGTCACTTGCAGTCCTCAGGGATGCTGATCAGTCATCTGATAATGGTTTTTCTAGTATTTAGATTAGCAAACATTACACACTTCCCTGGTATAATTCCTACAAAGTTAGCCATTTCTGTAACCGTCATAGATAAGGCACATGACTGTAAATGTGTGTAAAGTCTAAGAAACTCTAACAGATTTGTAAGTAGCACTGTCAAGAGACTCTTTGCAAAATACCAAAATTACCCATTCTCCCRCCCTGAGATGAAAGTGTGGGAAAACAGGAGATTTGGGTTTGCCTTTAATCACTGAAGGTAAAATCTCCACTGATTTCTTGGAAATCAGAATCAGATACTTGTTGATAGGGTGACTGCAATATCAGTTGCTCCTCTGCAACATCTCTAACACACAAGATGAACACAAAATTAAGGCAATATTAAAACTGTTCGTTCTAAATACTGAAGTAATCAACCTGGCCAGACTGCTTATGTCTGAAAAATAGCTGCTGAAAACCTGGAAATACTGTGTCTGGGGAAATAAAAGGTGAGCACAAGCRTTAATATTTTCTTTAAATTAGTGATTATTATTGATATCCTGGCACTAGTGCATAGTATTGACATATTCAGATAACATCACTACTTGTAGCAGGTTAAGAAAATACAGCAGTTCTGTAACTTTTGAGCTCAGATGCTTCTGCACATTAGAAGTTGACTGGCAACCGTTCTTTCCTTGTTCATTATTTGACAAGGCATTTGACTGCTCTGAGGTGATCTTAAGCTGTGTTAAGAACATAGGGTGTTGCTGGTCACCTGTCTGAGTCCCAAATAAACAATTCACTGTTGTTTTTAGATTTGTTTTGTGAGTTTTTTGTCTCATCTCCTTTAAGGAAGCTACATGAGAAGTCAGACCCTAAGCTGTTATATCACTGTACAYAGCTGAATCACAAGTAATAAGCCAAAACACAGAAACTGAAAACCTAATTTTGAGATTTTGAAGTATAGAATGGTTTCACTTTTATTTAAGATAGTAACTTATAAAAYTGGGCTAAGGGGGGGAATCATTATAATGAAAATGAGCTAGAACAACCAAGATAACAAAAAACATGCCTCAGATTTAAGCTGCTTTTTAAAATGAGCTTCTATGGTCAAGTTAAAGATCATAGTGTGTCATTCAGCTGAACACACTGATTTTGCTTTGTCTTTCACGATTTCCACCTTCTATTTACCAAAACAGAGAACACTGCAGATGATCTGTGAAGACCCTTGCTCAAGACTCCCTTACAGAGGCACATGGGGCAGGATCTTGCGGGAGCATAGGAAAAATCTGCCAGGTGTCAGAGACACAAAGTGGGATATYTCTTCATTCAGGCTATCTAAAAGGTAGTGGCTGGTTTTGGAAGCTGTGGTCCCTTCTAAACTAAGGCATTTTGGTTTTGTTTATTTGTTTGTTTTTCCTCCAGTGCACAGAGAAGAAAACATCTGTGTTGAGATGCAATTTATAAAGCCCTCTACACCACTGCCTTTCCCAACCCTGTCAGAACAAGGCTCCAGCAGAGGCTATATTGCCATTTGCCACCACATCCTCTTTCACTGCAGCTGCACCTTACCTGCTGTAGAAGAAATYCAAGAGGAAGTAACCAAAATAATGGCTGCAGACCTTCTCACCTACATCTTTGAGCAGGAAAAAGAAACCAAAAGGAGATATGGAAATGGCTTGTTACCTTTCTTTAGTGCCAGCCCTCAAAATCTCCATGCACACCAAGCTGCACAAGACCATCAGTCAACTGCTGTAAATCTGCTCTGCTGCCCTGAAGGAGAGAGAATTTTAAGCCAATATGCAGCAGCTGATGCTCCAGTAGGACACAACAGAAGATGGCAGAGAGAGAGAGAGGAAAGTGGTGCTTGTTTCTTTTATATGCGAGTTGGGTATTGGTTCCAGGTGTGATTCCATCTCAGATAATTAGCGCCGATATCATATGGTGAAAAAGGGGAGGTAATGAGTAAAATTAGGATACAGATAATTCATGATTTCCTGAATGCATATTGCAAAGTCATGTTTGAAAGTCTGGAAGTGAACTTCACACTGGTTCTTGCAATTTTCAGAAACTCTTAAGCACATGTCAATGCAATATTCTTGCAATACTCACAAATAATTGGCAACAGTTCAACTTAGGTAAAAATCTTCAGCGTGCAGTTTTGTACTGTGTCTTGGAATTACAAGAAGTCTAGGAATTTTGCCTTTGGGGGTTAGAGTTGCTAGTATTTCTTGATCAGTTAACCAAAGTCTCTTAACTGTGCCCTGGTCTTGTCCAAAACTCCCCTGCTGAAGACAGAAAAAAAGAATTTTGCATCCATTCATCCTCTTCACCAGAAAAGCAGAATCCAGTCTGCTGGTGCAGAATAAAAGRACAGAAATGCTAACGTCTGTTATTGCAGACATCTCCAAACAGAACACAACGAGCACTGTCAGAAACTCTTAAATTCAGAACAACAAACCGCTACCTGTAGGAGACTTTTCTGACAAAACTAAAATGTGGAGATGTCTATTTTGACAGCAGTTTAGTGGCTAAGCAGATGCCAGGCTACAGTGATTTTTCATGTTATTGAAAGAAACTGATGAAATTAGGGATCAAAAGGAGCAAGGTTTAGCTTGGCCAAGCTATACTGCATGATTATTTGATCTGGCTTGCTCAGATACTATTGCTCAGGTAATGTTTCTTCAGTTTGCTTAAGCTGAAGTGCAAAATTTGCATTTGATCTATTTACAGTTGAAGAAAACTGAAACTATTGAAGAAGAATGCAAAGAGTCAGTAGAGAAAAAAAATGTAGGGAAAGCAATTGAACTCCTGCACTTGCGCAAATGCTTGAAGATCATGGAATATTTATAAATAGAATTCAGTTAGTGTTTCTCAGATTTCAGGTCTCAAGAGCAAGCATTTGCTATTTTTCAAGGTCCTCGTACTTGTGACTCAGAAAGTCCTCCAATATATAAACTGTCAGATCTTGCTGATTTCAAGTGAGGATAGAGGCAAATGTTTGAATAAAGTACATCCGGTTTCTGTAAAAAGTTGCTATTATCAGCTATACAGTGTTTATGCAGTTTCACCATCGTTGCATCTCTATAGAAAACCAGGAGAATCTTTTCCATCACGAGTATATATTAAGAAGTCTAAATTCGGATCAGCACTGACCAATGGCCACCTTCGCCAAAACCCTTGTGCTGTGACCTGTATAAATCCCATTCACACGCAAACTGAGCAGCGCGGTCCCCATGGCAAACTCATAGTATATGTAGGCATGGCACGTCTRTTTAACATAAAGGTGCTGGGTCGGAGGTGCTGTGCTTCAGCGGCTCTTGCCCAAATGCCCTACATATTGAATGAGAAAACACGAACCAAATGTGAGGAATCAGAGTGTTAAAGAATTATTCACCGCCAGCTTCACTGATGCAGAGGAAGAGGTCTTGAAACGCTCCATCCTCCATCGACTGAAGTCACTGCCACTGCCTGCAAGGGGAGCAGGATTGTGCCAGTTCTTGCTGGTATGGCAATAAACTGTGATTCGTCAGTATTAAAAAGAAAACAAAGATTGGCCATTTCAGCCTATTCCTATCATTTTTCATATGGTAAGATACTATTTGCTGCGTAGAGGGTAATTCCCAAAAGGACACCACGATTAAGTAGTAAATTAATTTGCTGCTTACATTCGCTAGCTCTTCCAGCTGGCTTAATTCTCATCAGCCACCATAATTTATTAACAGTGAGGTGAGAAAAGACATGAATCAGCTTAATGTGCTATAAGTAGGGCATTGTCATGGCAACAAGATGCGGACTGGTTTCCACTATTTATGTATGGTTTGTTTTGTACTGAACCTTAAGATACGGCTTGGAACAACTGGAATTAGAAACATTTTGCTTTCAACTTTTTTTTTTCCTCTAGTGTATTAAAAAACAAAATGAATAAAATAAGCATGTGAAAGGCTCTGAAGCGACTCTCCAGGAAAATTAGCTAGCTATATACTGCTTAATGAGTCTTCCTAGAAACAGAAGCCTTTATTCTGATCTCCCAACCATTTTCTCTCCTTGTCACACAACTGATTCCRGGGATTAACTCCTGGTTTATCCTAGCCTGAGATCAGAACCAGACCTCCCTTGTTCCACGCTCCACAAAGGATTATTGACTGGTGGAAAAATTGAACGGTATTTTTGAAAAAATAAAAAGCCTCTTTTTGGAAAAGCTACACTTTGTACTTAATATAAGACATGGGAAAACAATATAAGCATGTTACATTTTTACAGACTCATGCTGGGCACGTATAAAGTTAAAAATTCCAAATGAACTGCAAGGCTTTTTATTGCCTTCCAGAGTAAGCCTATATTCCATGCACCTTTTCCATCAGTAACTAATGATTTTCATAAAACCAGCTCTTCATTCAAAGCTCATTTTATTTGCTACTCCACTGTATAAAGGGAATGGTTTGAATGCTAACACAACATTTTGAAAAACTATTACTGATGTTAACTGTTTCAATTTCTTTTCTTGGAACCACCTCAGGAATGTGATATTAAATAGTTAATGAAAGTCAAAATGTTTCTAGGATTTGTCAGAGAGAATACATGGAAAAATGAAATTCCTATTTCATGAAAAATTTTGCAACCTTAAAATATTGTTYTGTTCTGAGCAAGGACAAAACCTCATTTGAAAAAATAAGACAATGATTCCCYTTTTCTCTATCCATTATTCATTAGATTTTTTTTAATATGTTTGATTTCATATTACCCAAGGTATATGCTTGCACAATATCTAGTGCAGTAGGCAACACAGCTATACCATAACACAAAGTAAAATTGTTCTTATTTAGCATCCTAGGAAAAAATAATAAACTATACTTTTGAACTCAAAACTTCTGTCAAGCCTCCATTGCAAAGGTTCAGCTGAATACTACTAAACGACACCTGCTGAGGTCAACCACAGAACTTAATTAAGAAATKACAGATCTGGACAGCCTTACCTACAGGTTCAGTGGGTTAGTTCAGTCAATGTTGCTAATGGCCCCAAATACGCAGAAGTTGATAGCTGTTAATTAGAAACACTTACAGAGGCCGAGCTGGAGAATGCTAGTCTTGTTTTCAAGGATTCTTCGCCCCACGCAAAGTCTGCTTGCGGACCCAGATCTAACGGGACGTGCAACAAGGAGGGATGCCCAGTACATCTCGGGGGCAGCACTCACACAGGCGTACGCCTCGTACGGCYGGCCAGCAGCACGTTGCTGCTGTGGGTGCCACCTGAGCATTGCCTGGTATGCGGAGGAACCAGCACCCTGTTGCGAGATGCTGTTAGAAACACAAGGCAAAAGGCAAAGTTGTTCCCTATCTACTAGAGCTAAATAAGGGAAAGTATACGAGATAGTCATCGCATTTGCAGGCAGAGCCACGCTCTGGTTGGGGTAATGTGTACCTCCAGAGACCACCAAGTAAGGCATCCTGGGCATGAAAAACACCCTTTTCCACGAGCCTCAGCCATAAAAGGGTGGAACAACCGTTACCAGGGAAAAAACAGAATAATTGTCAGGCCATACTTGCCTTTGGCTAACAYGTCACTTCTTGCCATTGGTGGCAGATTTTGCCTCCTAGACATTTATCTCCTGGGAAGCAGTTTGAGATTGGTACACTTGACATAAGCTATCAAATCACTGAGAAACWGTGATGAGTTTCACTGGCTGGCAGTCTGGGCAACACCACCAATTCCATGCGCCACTCTGTCCCTCAAAACAAGCACCTCTCAGCAATAATGACTGAGCTGCCATAGATGCAACTGCTTACATGATACAGCCCAGTCTCTCCCCAGATTTTTTTTTCTTTGCTTGAGCTTTGCCTTATGTTCTTTAAGGCTGTAGTGTCTAATAGACAGGTTACATTTCAGCTGTTTTCTTCTTGAAAAGAAGATGATTATAGCTAACTTGGAAAGGAAAGGATATTTTCAGAAGTGGCTTGTAACCTTCTTTCCTTCTGTATATATAAGAAGACCGTCTGAATGGTTGCTGCCTCTCTAATATTTTTTGACTGCTCAGAGCCACTGGGAACATTCATCCTGTGTTGGTAAGATCCTGACTGAGTGGATAGGAGCACTCACCTCTCACCTGAGGTTTCTCTTCCTCATAAGGTGAATGTTTTTTGATGTTAGAGAAGGTTAACATCAAACATATGATTTTTTTTCCACTGCTAAAATGTATGCACATTCAGCCCCAGGCATTCCAGGTTTCTACAGGCCATGGACTCCTGCAAGCAGCCTTTAGGACTCCTTTGCACCTATCCTATTTACCCTACTATAGATAAGAGCATTGAATGAGAGCCCGATCAAACAAAACAAAACAAAATCCTGCCCTTATGCAATTACCAGATGTTTTCCTCCAGCTGAAAACAAAGTGCATGCAGCCTCACCCTTCCCAAAGCCAGCCTTTCCCTATTAAAAATGAATATACATTCTGAAACCAAATCTTTCTTTGTGGTTTCAGCTTATGCCTGTAGGAAATAATAAATAATAAYGTATTACTTATTTTTTGTTTGACCCTAAATGAGTCTTTTTGCCTCCCCATGATTCTCATTACTGAAAGGCATTGAAACAAGAGTCCACCAGGGAAACAAGACTTTGGAAAAGCCTGCATTCCTTCTGTTAAAGTGGAGGGAGTTATCTAAAGTTGAATTTTCATCTTTATAAGAAGTATCACTGGAAAGCTGCCCAGGCCTGACAAAATGGCAGGGAAAGAGAAAAAATCCACAATGGAGATCAAGGTTCCCAAACTTTCTTAGAAGGGATGGAGAGAGGGCAGTATCTGGGCTTAGTTTTTCTCTGTCACCAGCCACCTGACATTTAAATCAAGCCCTGGAAAACATTAGTCTGGACAGCTATTTGCAGAAGTTCATGGAGGAACTAAGTATCTCAGTCCCATAGAAAGCAAAAAAGATGTAGGAGCCTACATCTGAATTTGTCAGACCAGCCCATGCCTCATGGAAAGGGTCTCCCTAGGCAGTCTGGAGACAGAAGTCCTTTACTCAGCCCCAGGGTATTTTCAACTCCTCACCTTTCTAGGGCACCTAAATTCCAGTCAGGAAATACTGCCCTTGTCAGCAGAGACTTGTTTGATGAAATTACTTTGAGCTGAGGTGATACACTGTGTGGAGCCAGTGGAGACGCTTGCTCCCTGGGCAGGTAGGTCTTCAAAGTGGAGGCTCTGAAGACTGTGGAGCTCAGTTGATGAAGAACTGGCTCTTCCTCAACTGTAAGGAATCTCTCTGATTTTGCTTTCAGGTGATGACACTGACTCTAGGAATAAACAATCAGAAAAGAATTAAAATCTAGAAGTACATTAATATGAAAAATGTATCTTCTCTCATGTCATTCATTCCGTATAATTCAAAAGGTAACAAAGAGCAAATGCAGGCACTATTTTGCCCAGCACACAAAATTCAACAGGAGATTTAGTGTATAGGGGATGAATGAATAATGAATTACTTGATACATAAGACTTTTAAAAAAGAGCTGAAAGAATCATCATGAATGAGAATTGCAACTGGATGGAARGAATATCCTACAAGTATATTAGTTGCCATGCTTGAAGACACAAAAACATTGTCTGCTGAGGTGAGGAAACACTCTCTGGTAATGCTACACTGAACAGTTAACTGKTTGTGGAGATGTGATCTATCCCATCGAAGCACCTCGTAGCAGCCAGGTTAGAAGCAGGTCCCACATAAGACTGACTGTTGGTCTAATACAGAAAGCTGTGGTTACAAAACATGATTTAACAATTCATTTCTATATAGAGAAGCATATATGTCAGAGGCAGGTTTAGGCAAGTTTCTTTGTACTGCTCACACTGAAATAAATTTATTGATTAAAATAAGACAACACACACAGTTGACAGGGAGAATGAAAAATTTCATAAGTTTATGAGCAAATGAARATCGATTTAGGCAATACTATTAAAGTTTCCTAAAATACCTTTAAAAATWTGTGTGAAAATAGTACTTCTCCTAATATTGCCAGCATCAGTAAGCTCTGAGGTATCTTGCATTGATGACACCACTTTAGTTTAGTTTGTGCCCAGTTCCTTGGGGACTGATAAGAACCCAGAGAAGATCACATTCATTAGAATCACTTTCTTAATTTACCTCTTACAAGTTTTCAAGATAACCATCAGGGAGAGAAGAGCAAAAAGGAGTTTTTCCCACCCTATAAAACACTCGGAGAGTTGAAAAGCCGTCCTGTTCTACAGTGCCACCAACCCAAGCTGGTGGCCAAGAGAGAAAGACCAAGGCTGAAGGGAGGGAGGTGGCAGTCCTGGGGAGCAGTGGAGCGTTATCCAGCAGCTGTGAGCTGTGGCGCCCACTTTCCACCCAGCACAGCCCRCTTCCAGTCTTCACCTCACCCATCTTGACTCACAGCTTGAACCTTTCTCCCCACTCAGGGCAATAACCAGGAATTTCCAGGCAGAGAAAAGCTGCAGGAGAGCTACTTTTTGTTGGGGTTGTGTAATTTGGGAAAACTGGCAGTGATAGGCATGAAAAAGTGTACCACTACTGTTTTGTGTGTGCAAGTAAATGGTGCGTTCCCAGTGAGATCTGCAGCATGGACAGTTGTGGCTTTCCAAGAAGCAAATGTTCTGATGAAAATTCCCAGCCCCCTAACCCAGCAGGTGGGAGGAGGAAGAGGGGCCGAGAAGGTCCTGCTGCGCCCATGACCCTGCTCAGCCAAGCCGAACACCAATGGAGACTCTTGGAAGGAAGATTCAGAATTTAAAAATTAAAGTTTGCCATCTAGTGGCAGGTCTCAAGAGAGGCTTTTGTGTGTGCCTACCTAAAGAACGTGATTTTTATGCGACCAGTTTATGGTGTCTGAAATATACAGTATATGCATTTTTATTAAAACTTGCTGATGTATCCTGCTTTTAAGCCTGTATTCCAAGATCACAAYAGGTGGATTTTTAATCTGGGTAAATTGCCTGCTCACATGGTATGACATGGTACGACACCTCACTTTCTGCAACTTTTACGCAGTGCATTTCCTCTGTAATTCAGGTGAGGATTGACTGACCTGTCTGTGGTGATGGAAGGGTCAATTCCTGAATTGAGCTGGCTCCATCATTGCTGCCTGRCTCTGGTTGTTGGGGGATAAGCAACACGAAAGCAGTCCAGGCTAGTGATAAGGCTCTGGCTTAGCTCCCATGTTCATTACACAATGGAATGGAGATTCTGCAGATTAAATCACAGATAATTTAAAAAATTCTCCAAAAATTTCACCTTGATATAAAAAATGAAGCAATAAAATACTGTCACTTCCCACTACTTGCTTCCATTGCCTGGGACAGTGGTAATTGTCAGAGGATTGTTTCCTTCCCTCTTTTTTTTTCAAATATTGATTTCCCCTCTGAGCTCAACTCTGTCTGCAAATGACTAATTTGCGCTGAGTTTGTGTGATCCTCCCTTGCTTCAGAGCAAAACTTCCAGGAGCTAGAACAGCTGCAGAAGCACGTGTCCCTCTCGCAGAGRTCCTGGTGAGCTTTCTCCGAGCAGAGCATGTTGCCACAATTAGGAGATGCGTGGACGGAGAGGATCTGTCTGGACACCTCCTGCTCTGGCATCACCAATCATTTATTTCCATGAGAGGGAGGGATGTGAAGCAGCAGGGGTGTGGGCCATGCCTTCTGAAGGGAGCAAGAGGTCTAAAATCYGTTCCAGAGGAAGGCAGTGAAGAATGCTTGTGGCTCAGGAGAGAGCCTGGGAAGGGGGGACAAGAAAGGTCAGGAAGGTGACGGGGAGCRTGATCTCCTTTGGCTCCCAAGCTGTAATCAAAGAACTGCAGACATCTAACACCGACACAAACTCCTGTTTGTCACATACAACACTTCTATTAACACAGCTCCAGGTGGGATTTGCAATTTTTGCAACATAAGCACATTGTTAAGTCATATTTAATTTATGAAACACTAGATGTACAAGATCATCACGATGAWGCTGAGCTCATTATTTCCTATTTTGTATTTATGCATTTGATATCTCCTTTTCCAGTATAGCAGATCACATTTGTTATCATCAAACTTCATCTTGTTGATCCGAGACCATCTCTCCAATTTATCAGCATCATTTTGCATTCTCATCCTGCCTGCCAGATTGAGCAAATGCTGTAAGTGCACTCTATATTTACCCTTCAAGTCACCAACAAAAATATTGACAAAAAAACAGTCCTAAACAGCTCTGCACATCTGCTTGGAATACTCTTTTGAAATTTATTTCCACTTTGAAATTGAGTCATTGGCAATAATTCTTTGAGGGGTTTTTCAACTATTTGTATACACACTGATAATCTTCTTTTTGTATAAACCACATTTTGCTAGCTTACATGTAAGAATTCAGGTTACCAGTGTCAAAAGTCTTGTCGAATACAATGTCTGCTGTTTGTTCCAGTCATCTGCATTTAGAATGCAGATATTTATGTCCTGCTACAAAACTATGTCAATGCACAGTCACTACGCCAAAAAGAAACAGGGTTTTCCCTTATTCTTTTAAATGTATTTTAAATGTATTAATTCATTAATTGAGAATTAAATGTGAGCACTGATGAGGAATAAGCCACTATATTTATCTTGAATGCTTAGCAAAGAAAAGCACTGTACCTATGAGTTTGAATTTGTTTGCTGTTTTAGCACAACAAGAATATTTGCTGATGATTTAAACGCTCCTTAATACAGTGCATAGGACAGAAATAATGCAAGAGTCTATTAATCCTAAGACAGAATTTCTATACCTCCATTATACTTCTGGTGAAAAGCACAAAAAAAAAAA
>NW_028185295.1:1898011-1914605 GCF_003343005.1 Rhea americana
ACATTACCTTATGGAGAAAAAAAAAAAAAAAAAAAAAAAAAAAAAAAAAAAAAAAAAAAAAAGGAGAGAGAGAGAGAGAGAAAAGAAAAGAAAAACATAACAGAAAACCCTTAGTTTTCATAACCCTTAGTTATGGTATGGTTATAACTGTGTCAGTTCTGCTGCTAGCACAGAACTAGATCAGAAGAGGAGGATTTCAGGACATCCAGAGCACAACTGTGTCCTRCGCTGTAGGCAATCTGCTTCTGATTCAGAAGGTGCAGCTCATCTAAACTGTATATATATTTGTATACAGGCTTTGAAAGACTACATTGAGCAAATTGAGGCTGGTGGCGTTTTCCAGCTAACTGWGGTTTGGATGCCACTGCCAAGTTACAACCCTTTTCCCTGGAAGTAGGGTAGGCGGTAACTCCTACCAACCGCACATATGAGTAGTGCTGGTGCAAGTTCTGCATGGGTAACTCCCGTTCATGGGGGGCAGTCAAGGCAGCTTGCTTTCTCCTGCCTTCACTGATATATATGTATATATGTGTACACACACACACACACACACACACACACACACACACACACACACGTTACCCTGCCCACTAGGTGTCCCTGTGAGTTAGCAAAACACCAGCGGGAGCTATACCTACATTTACTTCATTCTATTTGGCTTCAGCTGAAAAACATAAGAAAAAACCCAACAAACCACAACCCAGGAAATATGCCTGAAATAACTTCTTCTTCTTCTTCTTCCTCTTTTTTTTTTTCTTAAGCTTCCTTTTTGAAGTGGCTCCCAATAACGTGCAATATGCCGAGCAGAAACGAGAGTGCTCCGTCTTTCCAGGCACGCTGATGGGGGGGTTTTAGCCGGGGGCTTGGGCTCCCTCCCCGGGGTGCTAGCCGCCCCGGCCGCTGGAGTTGCTTCTGAACGCATTGGTGGGCCAGCCAGGGGGTATTAGGGTCCCTTACCTCAATCCACTCATCTTTAAAATAGACGCTAGTCTCATTTTTCTCCTCTACTGTGGAGCTGCAAGGTTAAATGAAGGGTTACAATATTCCTTTTGATTCCCAGATAGAAGCATTTTACCACATGCCAAAAAAAAAAAAAAAAAAGTCTAATTACTAGCGGTGTGTGTACGTTCAAGGCTTATAGAAAAGGGCACATTTTGTGGGTAAATAGGGCTAGATGGATGCAGGTTTCTATAAGCTCAGGATAGGTTAGGCATTGCAGGCATGCTCAGGCTGCTGCTATAAAGACAAGACCTTTTTGCTTAGGTAAGATTTGCTCCAGTAATCCCTGGAGAGTTTCCAGAGGTCAGGAGAGAGGAGAGCAGAGCAGACATGGAAGGAAGCGCACACTTGCAGATGCGGTGGCTTCTGCCAGCTCTCAGAGAGGAAGCAGAAGGTAAAACTTGAAGATATGCTGGGAATTTTTTGTTTCTCAAAATGTTTTCTATCTTTACATTACTGAGTTGGGAAAGGAAAAAAAGCAGCCTGTTTGCTGCATGAGCTGGAGAAACTCATTCCACATTTCTGTACTTCTGTTTCCTGATCCGTCAAACAAGGGCACTGGCACTTCCCTATCTCATGTCGATGCTCACTTATGAATAGCCTGGGATCCTCAGAGGGAAAKGAAATCACGTAGCAGAGCAGAAGTTGGTGAAGCCAATGCACATGACAATTTTTATATTAGGATTTTGGAGCCATCAATGGAGATCGAAGCCTACTGTGTCACTCATTTTTCAAATAGTCTCCACAAGACAAACCATATCATGCAGGACTTACTCTCCAAATAGTCACGATACAGAGGAAAAAAAAAAAAAACAGAAGAGGAATTAGAAAAGAGCTGACTGGCTCAAGGGTGCAGAGTTTGGTCACGAAGCAAGAGGTAGAAGTCCGGTACTCTGGTTTCTAGTCCAGTAATCTGCTCATTCTCACAGATAACACTGCTCAACCAACTTCTGCTGTTCTAATGCTTATGAGTGTTAATGGCACTAAAAATAATTAAATATGATTTGGTATTTTTAACCAGCACGAACTTTACATGTAAGCAGACTGCTCACACACAGCAGTGACCTCAGTAGCCCCGAGCTACTGAGCTCCCGAGCTAAGGGAGCTCCAGGCCCTCACGCACCTTAGAGGGCACACAGCTAGCGACTATAAGGTGACTTTCACAGCAGAAAGGTCATACAAATAAAGGGAAAGGAGGAGAGTCCAACCCTGGTAAAATCTAGCTTTTGAAACACCTCCACCTTTTGCAGCAAAGAGTCAAAAACTCTTTGTCTTAAAGGTTTAAGAACAGGCATCGAAAGAACTGTATTTATCTAATGTTAATCACCTAGGCAACTGGGAAAGCAAAAGTGAGCTTCTCTTTGTAGTGTGTTTTATAATCTGTGAGTTCATTCAGACATCGTTTTAGTCTTATCAAAAAAGAATTTAGTCATGCTGCAAATTTGCATTTTTTAAAAAAACAAAAATTGTACCGATAAACAATCAGCTTGGTTTRGGGGGTTTTGCTTTTTCTAGGCGTTGTGTGCCTGCATGCACAGAGAGTTATTTAGCAGCCCGCTGTCTGTATTAGTATTAGTGTCTCTCTCCCGGTTTTAATTTCTTCTCCCGGGGATGGTGCCTCTGTGGAACTCCAGTTGCAGCAGCAAGGATTGGGAAGAGACCAGAGCCACAGCATGGTCTGGGAACTGTCCTGTCCTTTCACAGTCTCTAAGGAATAGCCAAAAGGCTGAAGGGTGCTGTGAASGCTCTATCCTAAACATGAAACAAGGCTGTACATATATAGACTTGAAGCTTATGTTATAACCACACAAAACAGCTTTCAGTAAGCTAAAACCAAGCCAGTTTGCTATAGGGTCTTTGGGGTTCAAGTCTCACCTTTGACATATTCCTTGGTCAAGAAGGAGGCAGGAAGGCTGTATCTCTTAACAAGGGAGAAGASCAAGGTCATATTTTTGCAAGTGGTTCATTTGAATCTAGTTATTTTTGTAAATAAGAGATACGTTAGTGTTAGCATCTGCTGTTTCGCAGTTATGAAAATACCAAAGAAGTACATAAGAATTTAAGAAGAGTTTAAGAATTTTAAATATAAAAGAATTTACAGACAGGTCCTGCATTTCTAAAAACAAAAATTTTCATGAGATCATGTTTCTCTTGTCATATTGCTTTGCTTTTTGATAGATGTTGATTGTTTTTTATGGTCTCCTTTTTTTGCAAAAAAATCCCCCACCATACCAGATGGTCCATCCATAGAAGAAAAACATCTTTTCTGGTAATGTCTTTATTTAAGTTGTTTCAAAGCCTATTTGCCTTGAAAGGAAATGTTYATGAGGCTTGACTTTTCTCCCTACATTTCCTAGGCAGAGTTATTGGTATTTTGCTCTGCCTGTCTAAGGCCAGCATGAAATCCAAATAATTAATTTTGTTTTATTCAATACAACAGATTTTCTGGTTTTCTAGCTCATACAATCATTTACAACTRTGCAGAGGGAGTGTGAAATCCTAATATTCCATTTGGGCAACACTTATAAAAACTTTTCCCCTGCTTTGCAAAGATATAAATAATTGTACAAAAGGCGCAAAGCTTTGGAGAAACAAGCCAAGTTTATGAGGTCCAGAAACTGAGTAAATTAGGAATTTTTCCATTCACTCAGATGAGTTTTAGTTTGAGCACTAGAAAGTCAGATTCATCTGAACACCCTGAACGAATGGAAAATTTGTGAAGCTTTGGACAATATAACACCCCTCATTCCAAAGAGGCTATCAAAGAAGGCAAAGAGTAGAACATAAACTAAATTAAATTCCCTGCCAATCTCTTTTGGRAAAAAAATATGAACCAAGAAGGAATAGGAAGAAATCCACAAGGAGCAACCAAGCARTCTTTTACACCGTTTTATAGGGGATAAAGTCACAGTGAAGGTGAGAGGAAAGCGGTGTCTGTGGCCACCGCCCCCAGTGCACGTTGCAGAGGTAAGCATAGGCTGCAGAAGGCAGCACGGCTGTGGTGCAGAGGGGCTGAGAACCTGGCTCAATGGACATGGACAAAAAGTAAAAACCTTTGTAGATCCAGTGTGCAGGCTGCAGCTTTTTTCCCAAAGACATGCAGCAGGAAGGGGGAAAGAACTGAAGGCCTGGCAAGTTTAGAAAGTGACAGGAAGTGATTTTGATGCTCTTTCTTAAGTTCAGAATTACTAGAGATTAGGTATACTGTTTATACGTGAAGATGGAATGAAAAATGAAACATTCAAGAGTCACTTTCTGTTATTTTCCTAATTATATTTAATAAATGAAATTCCTGATCATGCTGCATCTGCAGCATGCTGCATTTTAAATTATAACAAGGACAATGACACTTACATAATATAACCCATGATGGCTCTAGAAAGTATTGGAATTCAATTATTTGCTGGTGGAACCAGTTGTTAACATTGTAAAGTAGCTAAATGAGAATGCCATTTATTCTTTAAGATAGATGTGCTCTCAGGAGCCTGGCCCATCGATATAAAAGGAAGTTCTGTGTGCAGAACAACTATCATCTCCAAACAGACTTGTTGAACTTGGGCCCAGAAATTACAAACAATTGGGCAGTCTTACGTGCAAAGAAAGAAAGTGACATTAGAAGACAGAATGTTTTAAGATGGTGGAATAAAGGAGAGAAACACTGGAATAAAAGGGGGGAATTTGGGAAGGAGAAAAGCTTTGTGGCATTTGGGAGTTAGCTACATGGGAGGATCTCTCAGGCTTTTGCTTTGCAGGAAAAAGAAAGCTAAAGCTGTAGGTTACAACTTCGTGTAATTTGAGACAGAAGCCATATGTGGTTGTTTCTACACCCTTGGCAAAAACCATCCTCCCTTAAGTCTCGATCAAGGCAGGGRCTGTAAATCACAAGAGAGGCAGGGTGCAAAATTCAGTAATTTTTATTAGCTGATACTACACTAAAACTGGTAAAAAGTGGTTTGGGGCAGTCTGTCAGCTTCTGCTTTGCTGTTCATCATTCTCACAAGTTCTTAACRGAGTACAAGTCCAGCTGCCTATTAATAATTGATTTAATGTAACACATGAAGTGTGTGTAATTTGTTTCCTTGTTCCTCAGTTTAATATAATCCATGAATCACTGATGACCAGTAAGAGGTTGATAGACCACATGATGATAAGCCTTCTCCTAACTCCAGCTGCTGMTTTGCATTAAGGAGAGATAGATCTCCTAAATATTTGGTGATTATAACAGGGATGCTGTGGATAAAGGAGGCAATTAGTGGAGTAAGACAGAGTTCACCCTTGGATAAAAGGTTATAGCTCTGCTTTCTGCTATTTCCAGTATTCCCAAGTCTGCCCAACATTAGATACTAAAATAACCTCTGTCAGGCTCTCTCCTTTTGCCCCAGTGGCTTGTCTGTCCCAGACCTAAAGAAAGTTTAAATTACAAGAACTATTATTCTTGACATATTGCAACAGGTATCAGTACCACAAAAGATTTCCTATTCCCAGCACCCTTTTAAGATGGGGAGCTGCTATTCTTTCTGTTTTACTGATAGCGAAATAAAGCATGGAGAATGTTTGRAGAATCTGGCTTTGCTAGGGCTCTTAATTGTACTATTGCAGACACTTCTTTTCGTGAGCATATGTGTGTTTTTCACAATGCCAAGATTTTCACTCCCTGAGCATCACTTCTTTTGTTAGTAACTAATGTGCAGAGGTTGAAAGGGCATCTTTACTAGTGAAAAATCTTTCAAGGACTTTTATAAATCATTTAAACTCTTCTGGTTTAAAATGAGTTCCCTAAAATGTTTCCTTTCACACACTTCTTAGTGCCAAATACAGGTCCATCTGGAATCACTATTAATTCTGTTGAGCTGTTTAATTCTAAGTGTTTTTTTTTTTTAATAAAGACTTGATTCAGTATTTTATAACCATAATTGGAATATCACATAAAGACATAACAGCTCATTTTTTTATTCTGGGAAATGGCAAGCAACACATCTTGTATTCAGTTACATTAGCAGAGTGATGCTGAAAAAAATATACCACGTAGCTATCCACCRAGTTTAATTCTTCTTATATATTTATTTTCCATACACTCAAGCATTAAAATGCTTTTTCTTGGGCTTCTTAAACAGTTTGGAAAAATTTTCTATGCATCCTTTATAGAGTAGATCAGACAGAGAATTAGAAGCATAGATTCCCTATCACTGAAATGTCCAAGCAATGCGCAAAGTATACTTTCCGTATACAAACTCATATCCAAATGTTAGTTTCTAGTTCATCATCAGATATGAACCATTAAATTCAGTTTGCAAACAACTTCCACATTTGCATATTTCAAAAAGAAAAAGRCAAAACTTATGAACAATCAGTGTTATTGTATGAATCTACTAAATGAGCTTATTCTTGCATGAAACATTGCTTTTGAACTTGTGAATTACGTCCAGAATTTTGTATGCATGTGTATTAGAGAAGGGAGCTGTGAAGTCTTGATGTCACTGATATCAATGGCACATTTTCCACTGACTCTAATGCGGAAAGATTTTCGCTTGGGTCAGTTTGGAACTTCTCTGCACAYGCCTCCATATCGAGCTGATGTGGGACACATTTGGTTTATATATATGTTTGGCTCTTTGATAGCTGTGCTGAAGAGCAGTCATATGCCTTCTTATTTATGTGGGGTTGCAAAGCCTGCTCAGCGCAGTCAGGCAGRCTGGAAACAAAGTCAGCCTGTATGGTCCACCTGCAGAGGGCAGAAGTTACATCCACTTCATCTTGTAAATTAAAGCAGTACAAATTTTCATCCCTGGGAGTGAGTGGCTACCATTCAGGTACTCAATTCTGTAGGTATGGAACTGGTCAGTTTTGGAGTGATAAAATTATAAATTCAGAGCCATACTGTCATGGCGCAAATTAGTCTCAGCACTCATTTCTTTGGCAAAGGTGACACTCTTTGGTTTCCTTTCTAGTAGAACGTACTACGAGAGGACAGATATTCAAAATATAGAATAAAATTTTCCAAGTGAATGAAATTTACTGCAAGCATTTGCCATGGAATCATCTGAAAGTAGGTTAGAAGGGGCCTCTGGACCTCTGAGGTCAGCTGTGAAGTTAGATGAGGTTGYTCAGGGCYTCATCCAGATGRGTTYTGAGTACATCCAAGCATGGAGAGTCTACAAGACCTCCAAGCACCTGCTCTAGTGCTTCATTATCCTCACTGTGGAGAATTTTTTCCTTATATCTAATTATGATTTACCTTGCTACAACTCATGTCCATTGCGCCTTGCTCTTTTGCTGTGCACCTCTAAGAAGAGTCTGGCTCCATCTTCTTTATAACTACCCATTAGGTAGTTAGAGACAGCTATAAGATTCCCCCCCCCCCCCCCAGTAATCTCTTCTCTAGGCTGAACAAACCATCTCCCTCAGCCTCTCCTTGTACAACATATGCTCCAGYCTCCTGACCATCCTGCTGGCCGCCACTGAACTTGCTCCAGTATGTCTATGTCTTCCTTGTACTGAGGAGCCCAAAACTGGACATAGTACTCCAGATGTGATTTCCCAAGTTCTGAATCGAGAGTAATACTCACTTCCCTCGACCCGCTGCCTATGTTCTTGCTAAAAGAGCCAATATGTGCGCCCCATGGGCACACTGTTGATTCCTGTTCAACTTGTTGTCCACCTGGATAGTTGGCTTCTTTCCTTCAAAACTGTTTTCTAGCCCCCCAGCCTGCGCTGTTGCAGGGCACTGTCCTGTACCAAGGTGCAGGACTTTGCAGTTGCCTTTGTTGAATTTCATGATGTTTCTGTCGACCCATTTCTCCAGTCTGCTGAGATCCCTCTGAACGGCAGCTCTGCCCTTTGATATACTGACTGTTTCCCCAATTTTGTGTCATCAGGGAACTTGCTGAAGGTCTATCCCATTCATTGCCCTGGTTATTAATGAAGACAGATGCAGTAGTGACCCCTGAGGAACAAGGCTGGTAGCCAGTCACCAACTACGGACATTTGACCTGCTGTCCACTGTTCTTTGAGCCTCATGGTCCAGTTAGTTTTCCATCTGCTTTGTCTTCCTACCATTCACTCTTTMTCTCTCCAGTTTGGCTCCAGGGATGCTGTGGGAGACTGGTGTCAACAACCTTGCTAAAATTCAGGTAAATGCCATTCACTGCTCCTCCCTTGTCCACTGAGCTAGTCATCTCAGCATTGCCTGTAGTGTTGTCCACAGTGTTCATCACAGAGGCCAAATGAAAGGATGCTAATTAAATTGGTTTCTGGATATAGCTAATACATGTATGAAGACTTGATTGAATACCTATGCCAAGAGATAATTGCAAAACAAATTTTGTTTGAAAATATTGCTGTGTAGCCATAATATTCATAAAGAAGGTTTTGATGTGTTAGTAATCAACTTCCCTGGAATATTCCTGTAATACTTAGGGGTTTTTAGACATACAGAAATAATTTTCTGGATTTGGATCACTATGTTAGTTAGTCTGACAAGCCCAAAGTAAAATACATTTTCACTCATCAATCATTAGCATATTTGCCTAAAAAACAGTGTGCAGAATTCATGCAAAATCAACAGCTTATTCAAGTAAATACATATTCATACTTATTCTATGAGAAATACTGCTTTCTAAGTTTATTCACTGAATACTAACTACGTTCCTAAAAAATATGCCAAAATACAGTCCTCTTACTATGGAGAGGGAGAGGAGACAGTACTGAGCTTGAGGGGTAATTGTGAAATCTTTGGAGTAAGAACAACATAGGAACAACAATTCCCTCATATACTGAAATAATAATTTAGCAGCTGAACGTTTTATATTCAAGGTTTTGGAGAGATAAATGGAAAGTTGCTGAAGAGTTGGCCTAGAGAAATATTGAAGGGTTGTTTTATGGGAGAGACATATTCCATCACACTAGGAGATACAAGGAGAAGGGAAGTGTAGTTCCTAGCTGAAGTGAAAGGGACATGAGAGCAGCTTTGGCATTAGCAAATACGCTACATCTTAAATTGATTCTAACCCACTGTTCACAATCATCCCTATCAAAGCCAATCCTTCCCACATCTCCAGCAGCCCAGCTAGCAAAACCAAGCAATGTATCCTTGAAGGAATCAGTGTGCACACGTGTGCACACACACACCTGCAGATGCACAGCGATTTGATTCCTAATCTACATAATATGATTTTCTTGTAGCAAGCAGAATGCGATTGCTCCACTTCACTTCTCTGATGCATTGCAAGGAACCAGCATTACATGTTTTATTACCATGGGTGTAGAAAAGCTAGACTGCGAGTCACATTGATCAGAGAGCCAATAAAGCAGAGAACGCTCCCTGCAATATGGAGCCTGCAGAAGCATTGCCAAGTACTGATTACAGCACTGCCAAGTGTCGCTGCAGTGAGGCACACAGAGACTCAATACTGTCTTAAACACAGGATGGGCTATGCTGCATTTCATAATCCAGCTAAAAATAATACTTTACACTTTATCACCTTTTTGCCAAGCATTGCTAAGCACTTCGCACAAATTAATGATGTTCAGGTTCCAAGCACTCTTGTATGGTAGTTTTCCATATGGCACAGGGTTTTTCATCTCTAATAGCACGTTGCCCTCATTATTATGCAGCAGATTTTTTGTTTTTGTACACCAGGCCTGGGTTCTTACAAGGAAGTGATTATACTTGCCTAAATAGAAATTCTGGTGACAAGATAATTTACAATGCTCTGTTGCATAATCATTGAGCCAAGGTCAGGGAAACCATTGAAGCAGTCTAGTCAGGGCAATTGGAAATAAAACACACATCATGAAAGGGTTTATTCTCAGTGGGAACAGACAGTCAAGAAAGAATTTGCAGCTCTCTTGCTGTGGTAAATCTTATTCCCTCCTTGTCTCTGCAGATATTATGGTTGGCTAATTAAAGAAGGAGGTATAACTATCAATTACTATCTCATGTGCTCTCAAATTTACCATAATTTCTATGTTTGAGAGGCTGATGAGATGAAACAACAATACTATAGTTTTCCATTCATCAGCAAGAAGCAGAACAACTCGGGTAACTGGGCTAAAAATACTTAAGCAGCAGGATCTGTGTTCTGCACATGCGTTGTGTTTGTAAGCGGGCCTGCAGGTACGTGAGCACGTGCTGGAGGTAGCAGTGCAGGGAGAGATGAACACCACCACTATTTTTATCTCCTGCCAAAGACACCTTTGTCACACACACAGAAATCCCAGCTCATCTGGGCTGTTCCACAAAATCTGCTATGATGAGATCTCGGGGAGACAAGAGAGGGCAAACCTGAGAAGCAGGCTGAGGGTGGGTGGATGATCTGAATAGCTAGCCCCAGGAGAGGGATCAGCTATCCAGAAGGACAGCTTCTGGAAGAGATCCCCCAGTGTTATTACTAGCCAGCCTGTACAACCTCTTGCCATATTCCAGGAAAATGTGGTAACTCAACCCCATGTAGTTTGCAGCTCCTCTAAAAAGCAAGTAAACAAGTGACAATGGGCCAAATTCTCACACCCGTGTAAATCAGCATTATTTGCTTGCCTCCATTGGAACACCTGGCCTTTATTTCCCTTAGGGAGCTAACACAGAGTATATTAAATGTGAATTCATGTTAATATTTGCAGTTTGCGGAGCAAGCTAGATTGGGTAGCTGGCGCATGTCGAACTAGATGTCACTTCCAAAAGCCAAGGGACCTTACTGAAAACTGCGGTTCAAAATTACTAATCGACAACATGCAGAACCTCTCTGGAAAGGCCTTCACATCTAAATCACCTCCTTGTGATTAATCTGTCAGAGACAATACACACCTCTATTTTAAAGAGCAGAGTTCCTAAGGACACAATGTACTATTGAACCGAGGAAAATGTGAACCCRTAAGAGACACACACACATAGGACCCAGTTGTCTTCAGAGCCCACAGCTGCAGCCCCTCTCTCCAGTATTGTCTCCTGGCAGCTGGCTTGGATCCAGCCCCAGGACCAGCCCCAGCGCCAGCCGCTCCAGTGCATTACTGGCATGCATGGCACTAGSGCAAAAGTCAAATCAATGTTTCTTTCCTGCACATTGGGGCGAGCCCAGCAGCAAAGACTGACATAGAAAGTGAGCTAGCTACCCAGCGGCAATGGGTTTTTATATCATGTAAGCTTAAAAGATAGTTCTAAATAAAAAACATATACATTATTTCCTTTCACACTGTGCTTGATCTTGCACTGCGACACAATGTAAACTATGGGTATGCATATATATGAGCACTGAAATCTGGCAGAATTCAAGATCGTTTCACAAAGACTTGCCATTCTCCTTTGCCAGATAGCYCTCTGTAAGACATGATGGAGGGGGAGCTGGCATATATCATATTAGAATGAAYATAAATGGTAACAATCATTTTCTTCCACAAGACCTTCTGCTCTAAGGAATCAGTTAATTAACCCCGAATCGAGCAGACTTGCCAGTCAGGAATACTGCAATTGGATTACTAAAAGCTTCCTGACCCTCAGTTCTCAAAGACAGGAYTCGGTAGCCCTTATTTATGTTAAACGTGAGCTGACCCTGTGAGGAACCTTCAGAAATCGATAGGGATTGCGCCACATGAGTTAGATTGGCAGAATCCTATACCAGTTACAAACTGAGACTGGCCTTGAGTTGGGTATTTCTATCTCCTTTTCTTTTTTATCCTGTCTTTCCATATTCCTCCTCCCCTATGTTTGCACCCAAGAAAATACAGAAACTTCTCTCTTACAGAAATCATTCAAATGTTTTTTTTTTTTTTTAATCCAAAATGTATGACTATATCTTGTAAAATGAAGGTAATGTTTGACAAAACTTGGAAGATTTGAGTGTGTTTCTAAGCCTGGAAGGAGCCCAGCCTTTTTGACAAAATGGAGGCAACAATTTGTGGCTTTTAAGTGTGAAGTGGTTTATTTCTTTTTGAACAAAAAGTGTTACTAAAATCACTGGAGAAAGCATTGAGAAAAGCAATCTGGGCTTAAAGAAAAGGAGGTAGAAGATCACTGAATTTTCTTTCTACCAAAGTGTGGAGGGGAAGATGTGGCTAAAAACAAGGGTCTTATTTTCCACTTGCAGTTCCTTTCCCCAAGTTTTTCAAGAAACAGAACAGACTGTAGTTCCGTAGAGGAATTGAAAGCCTAAAGATGTTGGTAAAGAGAAGAATATCAGTGTGAAATAAAAAGAAGGTGGGAAGGAAAAATCCATCAGCCTTTTGTTTCTTGTTAACTAGGCAGGTGAACACTGTCTCCCAAGAGCTGCAACTCGGGAGTCTGCAYCTCTGCTGAGGTCTGGCCTCCCCAGTTGGACTTCTCCTAAAATGCCATTGCCTTGTGCCTCTTACAGTGCATGTCTTGCCTCAGCCCAGCCAAGGAGAAAGGCACATTTCACTATGGGAATGTTCGTGGGGATGGGGAATTGATAGGGCAGAGAAGYGATTCCTTTTACTTCTCCTAATGGAAGAACTGCTTGATTTTATACTGAAAATGTCTAGCCTGCCAGAAACTGCATTTTGGACCAAAAACTTGTATTTTAATGGAAAATTTGGAAACAGACCTATTCCTAATGAAAAGGAATAGCCCAGAAAAACTCACTGGGATCTCAGTAATKAACTCATGCAGGAATTGTCCTTCCAGTGTTAACGTGTACGCACAAGAAGCACCTGTGTTTTATTTTACTGAATAACTACTGTTCACTCTKCCTTTTCTACAACTGAGTGGTAGATTTGTCCTGGAATTAGAGAGGAGGCATCACTACCTTCAAGCTATATAACTGTCTGCAACTTTGAAAAACCTACTAGCTTTAAGTCTCTACTTCTCCCCAGGTTAGTAGGTACTTTTCTGTATGAACTGGGTGCTTTGAGATTGTTTGAGMTTGTTTGTCTAATCAGACACTCTCTGACTGCCTGAAACTATTTGAAAYCAGCAAGAAAAAAAGGGCTGTGTCTGACTGCTGCTACTTTCTGCTCATGTCCCAAAGTCATGTCAGGCTAAGATAAGATACACAGGATCCCTCCTAACTTCCTTCTTCTACAGTGTCCTGGTCTCTATGGAAAAGAAAACCAGGAGTATAGACTGAAAGAGAATTACAGTGTGCTCGTATAGGTCCCCGATGACTGGGGAATCAAGTCTGCAGAGCAGACTGCCTGGCAGCAGAGAGCAAGCTAGCAAGTCAAGCGAGTGTCTTATTCTTTCTGTAGAGACAGAGGAGAAGATTTATTGCTTAGTGTAGTATTGCCTCTGGGTTTGGAATTGGATTTCTCCCCGAACTGTTACTTTATTTTGCATTCCTTTCAAGCACCTATTCTGTGCAGAAAATTTTAGAAGGAAATGCCACTGGATTACACACCTGCTGTCTGCCTGGGCTTTAAATATGCCACTTCACATCAGCTTGTAGGTAGTATTGAGAACAGGCTGGAAGTTACGGCAGCTTTCCTATGTTACTAGGTGCATCTTACTTGCAAATCTGAAACAACTGAAGGGAAAAGGTGCAGTGGAACTAGGGAGAGCTGGTTCTGAGCTACAGGGAAAAAATCTTCTTTTCTTCTGAGTAATTGTGTGTGAAATACAATACTCTTGAGAGAATGCCTACAAAACATCAGCATGAAGCTACAGTAATTGACACAGGAAAGATGAGGTTCATGAAGTAAAAATGTCCCAGTTTGTGTAACTCATCAGGCTGGAAATGCAAATTCTTGAGAACAGGCCTATTAGTAAACATACTGCAAACTTTTTAAAAGATAAATGGAAACAGTGTCACTGTACTATGAGAAAGCTGATTCCTCTCCTGGTTTTGCAGACAGAACTAATCTGGGTAAGAACCCAGCTGCAGAAATGCTAGTCAAAAGTAAAGCTCTAGACCTTCACTGTTAACATTTCTGTCAACAGCTAAGCRGGTATCTTGTTACAGGAAGCATCACCGGGCAGCACCACTACAAAATCTTCTAATGGTGTCTTTGTAGTGTGCAAGCAGGTTTTCATCTCTTAGGGAAACCCTCTATCTTGCTATTAGGGCTTTGGGTTATGCAAGGACTTTGTGCTTTGGCAGACTCAGAAGAAGAAGAGGCAATGCGAACAGCCTGAAAATTGGCYGTCTGCCTTGACTCTTGTTAAAATCAATTCTGGTGTAAGAGTTGTCTCTTGGGAACCAGACAGAGATGTTGGGCTAGGATTCCTAAATGAAGGATCTGCCTTGCATGTTGGCTGCACATCCTCATTTTGGGACTGGTATATATGTGCAAATAAAGTGATTCAAATTTAGAATACCCTCAAACTTCTTTTTATGTCCAAAAGGAAGCYATAAGCATCTGTTGGTGATGGGTAAAGCACAGACATTAGAAGACAAGGCAACAAAACTTTAATTTACAGTCAYTTACGAGAGACTTTGAAAGGGTGGAGTACAAGGAAAATGCTGTGTGTACTCAACGCTCTGTAGAGCAAAGTAATAAAGCCTTAAGACATGCTTTCTTTTATGCAGTGAAGTATAAGACTATTTAGTAATCACCATTCCATAGGTGTCAACTTTTGCTGAATRGTGACTAATGTTATTTTAAGACATTTAAGACATTTCTGGATMTATCCATTTTTGGATATATCAATAATTTTACGATCACAATATCCACTGCTGAGGAGTGCCTTGCCCCTCAAAATTATGCACTTCATCTCAGCTGGAGCATCTAAGGAACCCATGGTCACTATCAAAATCATCTTTCACCCTTAGATGAAGCACTTGTAAGACCTTATCTMGCAAATTAATATTTCTGTTTTCAAATGGATCTAAGAAGAAGAGGCAGACTCTGGAGTTGGTACTTAAAAACTTAAGTGAAGATCATATAGAATTATTTATAGAAACTAACTTGGACTGCTGCTGCTCTGATTATCTTGTGGGACTCATTAAGGTCCTGTTTGTCATTCAAATAAATTCTTCTATCTAGAGGCAAGAAGGAAAGAGAATATGTACTTTAAAGAAATCACAGGATTTAGAAATGAAGATTAAAGACTCAGAACTATCTGCTCCCTCTGCTGTCTTATAAACTGGAAATATTACGACAAAGAGGTATGGTAGCCTCTGCTGTACTGCACAGAAATAAATGAGAAAGTTAATTTGGGAAGCACCATATTACACACCTGAAGGAAAGAGGAATGAGAGAATACTGTAGCAGTTTTGAGCCCAGGTCTACCAATCAGAAGTTAGCACAGCATTATAAAGTCAAACCTCAGCTGTATTTCAGGTGCAATTTTACTTYACATGCAATATTAAGTAAATGACTGAAGAGGGTTGCTGCTTTCACAGATGTGCAGCCTATAAAGAAGGCAGGATATCTTCACTGTGGTACTTACTTCCACAGAAATAACATACAAGGCCTAAAAATTATTCCATGAGCAATGGAACTTCCTACAGATTTCTATTTTGCATTTCTAATTCATTGGTCACCCCACTTTCCTAACTGGAAATACCTTTTACATGTAGCCCATTCTGATTCCTCTTTCTGACCTAAGTGAGTGGGATTGAGCCGAATCCCCCGCTCGCTGCTGAGTATCCTAACAGCTGCTCACTTTGGAGTCACATCCCTCTCAGGATGTTTCGATACATCAGGCTTCATCCTTGCTGTTAATGTATTGTATGACTATCGGGAAAAACTTCAAAGTGATAGTGGAAGCAGTTCAGATCCTTCTCTGGATACAGTAAAAGAAATTTTAATTGTAGTTTATGAGCATGAATTCAAAGCAACTGATCACATTTTCTAAAGGACAATGAATTATGCACCTGCTGTCCACAGAACAATTTTTCAACAATCTGCAAGCCATACTGACTTCACATTCCTTATGGAAGGGCCATGAAGGACTATAAAGAGACATCTATAGAGAAGTTGTACCTACCAGAAAACAAAGCATTGACTGCTATACCAAAAAAATACTACATTAGTCCAAGCAGTTTCATGTTGGAAGAGAGAATTTTCTTCCTCTTTTTGAAATGCTGAAATTTCAAAGCAGAAAGTGATTTTTAAGTGCAAGTGAAAAAAAATTATAAGATAGCCTAAATCAATAATTCAGAATACTGAATTGTTGGTATTCTCATGCAAAACAGCAGGAAAGAGAAGAAAAATGTTGCAAAAACGAAAAGAAATACATAAAGCTAAACATTAGTCATATACATTAATCTGTTGAGTCTATATGATTTACCAATAATTAGCCCACAGCAATGTAGAGATGAGTATTAATCTATTAGTAATTTTGAGAACATGAGGAGGGCTGACCAAGTTCCTGGGTAATGACCACCGACCATGCAATTGTCCCCTGTATCTGGATGAGATACAGCAATAGCAGTATAAAATATTCTGAAGGATGTTAAAAGTAGCCACTTAGTATAATGGAAAACAGCATAGGAAAAAGGACCAGAGATATAATTGAGAACTGAGATAGCTAGGAAGAAAGTCCAGTCTGGGTAGATTTCTCAATGACCCTTCTGATGCCAGGTGCTTATAAAAAATAAGTAAAGACATCCTGAATTCCTTGTACAAAATCCTGCCCTTGATTTCATGCCAATCTGCTCTAATGGCATTATATCTYGTTTTGAAAGAGATGAGGTTACATTGT
>NW_028185295.1:1914889-1931065 GCF_003343005.1 Rhea americana
TTTTTTTTTTAATCTGCACCTGGTAAAACATAATTGAGAAAACTGGGCCCTTGGTATTGTCAACTTAAACGGTTTGACCTTTTGCCTCATGCACGCTTGGCTCTTGCCTGTTACACTTAGTTACTTGACACAGTCCAACAACAGTTGGTCTCATCTGCTCCATCTGACAGCAACGAATGTCCTGTGAGAAATACAAAATCTYGTTTGCCAGGAGTGACCATAGTCTGAACATTAACCTTTCACGCGAAAGGATCACAAAGCACTTTCCAAGCTAGAATGAAAATGTTCACTGAGCTGCACTAGGCTGGAAGACGGCAGCTAGGCTGACAGCACAGAGTCACTGCAGAAGGAGGAGGAGGTGGAAATTTCGATCAAGGATGTGAGCACAGATCCTGGTTGCTACTAAGGGTCATAAAATCTGTAATAACCAATCAGAGGAGAACAAACAGGTTTTGCCTTTTTTTTTTTTTTCCTTCTTCTTCCTTAAGAAAATTTCAGCTGCTTCTTCTTACCTCCAAGATACAAGAAATAAACTTAACCAAGAAGGACATGGAAAAATAAATATATTGCAGATTCTAAACGCTACAATATTGCTAATCCTCCAAAACTAAAATACAATGAATTTTAAAGAAGAGTCAGAGTTTTTTGGGGGTATTTTTGGCTCTTGCATTGCACTCGTGATTTCCAGATTCTCAATTAATTGCACATAGTAGACCTTATTTTTTTCTAGAAAGCCAATATTTGAACATTACTAAATTATTGTCAAAATAGGAGATTAAGAGAAACACCAAYATTGAGACAGATATCAGTGCTAGTACTGTAGCAGTAATGCAAAAMCCACTAAGCCATTTAATCTGATTAGGACTGTAAAAAGCCTCTTAATGGTTAACAAGTTAAATCACAAATTGTAGGTTTTAGTATTAAGTATTGTATACCACGAGAAACTTTATGGCAAATGATTAGAACTGGCATTAATTTGTGCTTGGATTCCACTGTGGAAAGCCAAGTGCACCCCTGAGAGGGGAAATCCTTCCTGTGCCTGTGGAAAATAACTGTGAACTTTACGCTAAGTTTGCAAGAGGCTGATACAGGGAAAAAAAAAGTCTGTGGAAAGGATCTGACTCAAAACACAATGGGAGACTTACAAGGGACTCACATATGAAAAGGTACTGCAAAATCAGGGTCTCATTCAAAAAAAAAAAACATTTACATTTGCTGGTATGTGGCTGAAAATAGATTCCATATGAAAATGCTTAATAGAGCTCAGCAATATTTTTCATTCTCAGTCATCCCTGAATAAAGGCAGCATTTTCTAAAATTACAATGGTATTTTAAAAAACTTCCTGGAATTTAGATGGGGAAGCTACACAACTAATGTTTTCATTTTTCAAATCAATACTGTAGTTTGGAAGATTTTGATACTGCAGTTCCTTCGCACTTTTTCTCCTTCCATCTGTCTGATCCTGTCCTCACTTCTCATAAAAAATACTAGAAGTGAGGAAGAAGAAAACAACTCTCCTAGCCTGAAAACTGAAATCATTTGGAGTTCATTTATCTAATTCAAATATTCCAGAAGCTTTTTGAAAATGTAGAGGAAGCATTGAGAAATGTTTGCCATTTTCAGACCATCTCTAGTACTCAATCTCTTACCAGGACATATCTTAGTACTCTTATCAGGACATATCTAGGATTTTGAACTCTRTGAAGGTTTGTTGCAGACAATTTGTTTTTATAAGAAAAACTGACAGAATGAAATTGAAAAGCAATTTTAAAATGACAATGCAAATGAAAAAAAGCTTAAGTTCTTTAATTATATCTGTAATGTGCAAGTTTTCTAATATCATCCAATACCAGTTAACRGTATAGTGTAAACAATTATATGCAACAAATTCAGCTGTTTAACAGGAAAAACAGATATGGAAAATAAGTCATTATTATCTCAACAACGATAGATAGTAAAGTCCTGCAACACAGAATTAGAGAGCTTGTAAGTACAGGCTTAGCACTACCAAAGTTTCTTACAGAGCACACGAACCTGAGAGCCAAGGTGATCACAAATGGCACAAAGACAACCCTCAGGAATTTTTCAGGCAATCAGGAATCTATCAAACCAATCTCTCAGGAATCCCATCCAAAAAATAATATCCAGGCTCCCTAGAGCAATTTTACTCTAAAAGTTCACTCTAGTCCAAATGAGCAAGAGATTTTTCTCTCTAGCTTCAAAACTCCCATAGTTTCCTTCCAAAATAAACTTCAGCTTAAAATTTACAGTTTAGGCCACTCACAGACTGAAAAAAAAAGGAATGTAGCAGACTATGTATGACAGCACCACCTAGTGACTAATACCAAAATAATATGACTGGTGAAAACTACAATTAAAAAAACACAAAACTTTTAACAGGAGTGTGCCATGACAAGTTTACTTATATATTTTTGATTCTTTGTCCCTGGAGATGTCTGAATTTGACCAAATACAACTGTAAATCAGGACACAGTTTAAATTCAAAATATTGTTTTTTGGTAAAGCATCTCTTCTATGTTTTAAATTAAGTAGCTTTTCCATTAGAATTTGCACTTTAAACATCACATTCAATGTAACAATCTGGGAATCCAAAACGTCAAAAAAATCAATTCTGCAACCATGACTCAAGTGAATAAGACATGAGACATCTGTGGGACTACTTCCAGGAGTAGGAAAAGCAGCATATGTCTCTGGAAGTGCTTACAGCGGTGCAATTCTGCCAATTTTATCAGGAATCTCTTATCTGCTGGTTTAAGCCTAAGCTTCTGGAGTCACGTGCCTTCATGAAAATCTGAGTTTTTACCTAAAAAGAGAAACACATTTCTAACCCTTAAGTTCACAGAAAAGCTCGGGGAAACGAGACACACAAGTCCCCAAAACAGGAAATCAAAATGAGCAATGAAGTAGTGTATTTTAAGATCTCATTTGAAAGCCACTAAGAAGGTGTGGGCACGGGTGTCTGGCACAGACACGGTTAATGTGTGAYGCAGGCAACAACGACCAAACTCTGAACCTTGCTCTTGGGTACGACAGCGACAGCTCCGCTGAGCCTTTCTGGAAAGACCACTGCCTCCCTGCTTCTACAGSCTTGTTCTGCTGTTGCTATTTCTGAGTGATGCTACGGAGACTGGAAGACAATTCTGCATTGCTTGGGGGAGGGAGGAGGAGGAGAGGGGACACTGACAAATCTTATTTATTTTCCCAGATCAAAGGTGGCAACTGTAGGTAATTAGTTGTATTAACTTGTGTGACTTATAACTACGGTGCATCTTTTCCACCASTGAAGTAGCCTAAATACATTCAGCCACAAGATTACCACTTATCTATCATCTCACGTGTTGTATTGCTCCTCACTGTGTTTGTATTAAAAATATAAAATAACAAACCTATTTATGGTTTTGTTTATGCCCATTTCCACAATAATTCCAGGCYTTCTGAGATAGCAGAACAAATCAATGTGATACTGCACAAGTATCCTCTTCACTGCCTAGAATCCAGCAGTGACCATGCTTCTAATATGCCATGGGAACTCATGTTTCTTTACTTCTGTTGCTGTTCTCAACATCAAGTGAACTTTGGGTTGCTGTTCACACCAGTCTGGATCCTGCAGGCAGACATCAGTGTTAGCACCTAGGCTACATCATCAAGCAAAAGGCTTTTTGCAAGCTGATGCCCACAGTGGCTGTTTTAAGGTTTGCACTTGTCTGGGAAACAGGTAGGTCYTCCTCATTCCTTCTGGTTGCTTCTGAAAGCATCTGTCTTCCCCATGCTTTCCATCTATTTTGCATTCTCTTTCGTCTGCCATCACAGTCTCTACGTGTGGTTTCTCGGTGTAGCATTAGCAGCACTCAAAGTGAAGACTTTCTCCGGATGGGAAACGTTTGGTGAATTGTCAAATGCCATTATTGATTTCACATTAATTCTCTTTATGAAGCTGGAGAAGCTCTTATGCAAGGTTGTAATAGCCAATAAATATATGACAAGTTATTTAAAAACTGCCTGGAATCAGTCTGATAGATCAACTAATTAATTTTCTTATTTTTAACATATTCCTTAAACATACTATTTCTTCATTGATTAATTTTATCCATCCTGAAATACAGAGCATAAGAGCAATTGTATTTACCCTGCAGCAGAAGGGGCAACCACCTCTCTTGGWCTTTTGCTACAACAGGTATGAATGTTTTGCCAAGATTTTCCCYACCCACCTTTCCTTCAATGGCACATGATTTGAACATAATGATTTTGCCTCTGCATCAGCCAACACCACTTCTATAGCTTCTGTTTTAGGACACTGAATCCATAAAAGGGGCAGATGATTCTTTTATATAAGCAAACCCCATTGCCTTTTACATCAGTATAGTTCATTTCTCATTGGTCTCCTTTCAGACTCAAATTATTGACTGCCCTTTAATAAGTTTTTAGTCATTCTTTGGCCTTAGAAAATTACCTTTGAAATGTTTTATACAAGAGTGCTCTTTGTGAACAACTAATGTACTGAAAACTTCAGCACCTCAAGAAGGCTTATATAAAAGATGAGTAAATTTATGTACGCTCATCATTCAAACTTCCTGCATTTTTCATTCATCTAAAATGTGTCTTACACTGTAGTAYAACAGCTTATATGAATTTAATGACATGAAAGGAATAATGTCATAACTACTTTATGCTATATTTTAGAAAAAAAAAACAATTAATTGAGAGTTTTCCTTCCTCTACCATTATTTTTAGATAAGACATCTGCCAGTTTAACAGTTACTCAAAGTATTTACCCTGGAACACCCCTTTGCACGGTTTGAGTCAGAAGCCAAAAAAAAAAAAAAAAGTGGGGGTTGAGGGAGCTATAGTCTACATATTCATGTGAAGTGAAAAGTCTTTTTTATCAGCTGATGGTGGAAGGGTTACTCACACACTTTCCTGATATTTAAWGAGCTTTTTACATGTAGAATGATCTTAAATTTCTTAAACTTTTCCCCTTTGTATGAGGAAAGAGCTCAGATTGTTTTACTTCACTCAGTAAAGTTTAACCCTTAAAAATAATGCACGCTTCACGTTACAGTGAAAATGCTCTAGAAGGTGTTCAATTTATAGATACCATTGACTAACTAAGCAAATCCAAGAGCAGCAGATTCTAATCTAATTTACAGTAACATGTTGAATAACAGCATTGGTCACTTCTGCTGGTTTGCAATGCTGGAAATGAGAACAGAGCACAGGTCACTTCACATGACTAACATCAGTCGAGGYGGCACATACCTCTCTGGTCATGTCAAAGCACTACACCTATGAGCAGATGAGCAGTAAAGTTCAGGGTATGGTTACTCCTTGGCAAGACAAGGAAAAAAAGAAAAACATCCCCCCCCCAATACACACACACAAAAAAAMCCCTTCCCCAAAACAGAAGAACCTTCAGCCCAGAGCTCTCCAAGTTGTCAATCTCCTTCAGTAGTTTACTACATTCTCTCTTACAAGCCAAAACATGTAAGTCCTATCTTTGTACTTTGGGTTTCTCTAAGGGGAAAGGTACAAGRAGGCTTATGTTCATTAGAGAAAAGTTTGAACTTTACCGATTGGGCTTGATTTGGTTTTGGGGTGACAGAAATAAATGCTAGTTTTGATTTTGAATTGGCAGTATTATGAATTTCAGACAAAGGTCATTAGATAGACTAGAAATAAATATAACGCCAGTTGTATCTCATACACTATGACAAGGGAAATACTCTTAAAGCAAAGACTCGTATTGCTAGTCAATTATATTTGGCAGGTCAATTAAAATTACTCAGCAACTATAACACAAATATTTTCTCTTGGTACATATGCTATAGTAATGGATATTTTCCTTTTTATTTCATAATATGGGTGATAAACAGAATGGTTCTAATTAAAAGCAAGCCAAAATATTCCATTCCCTTACCATCTTTTTGTGTTCCCTCACTGACTACTCTTCCACCTTCCAAAATTTGACTTGTAAAGCAGACTGGTAGCTTCTTTCTCTCACACTTCATAGGTACGGAAACGCTGAAGGTATGATGTATATTATCCACTGTAGTGTCTTGCAAAAGAATATAACTATCAAGATGCTTGTGCAGGCTGTGGAAACTGATTACGCTAGCTGGACCTCCACTATCTACCCAAGCACATTCAGAGCAATGCAGGATAGCTCTGCATATTCCACYGTACAGCACTGCCCAACACTGACTATTACAGGTAATGTTACATTAGAAAAGAGTTTATTTAAAGAATCTTTTATGTTTTTTTCTTCTCATTTGTTCTGTGCATCAGAGCAGATCACCACAAAAGTAAAATAAAACACTCAGTTTTCTGTTGTGAACGAATATAACACCAGTTCTCGCTGAAAGTGGTTCATAGGAGTAATACTACCTACATAAATGTAAAGCTGAGAAAGCCACATTTGCATCAAAATGTGCCTAGCTTTTGCTAAGCTACATTACAAGACAAAGTCATCCAATCAATCACATAATAATTCACCAGTAAAACAAAAAGGCAAGCAAGAGAAAGATCAGATTTTAAGAATGGAAATTACAAAAGAAACAATAAAGGTCAAATATTCATAAATTTCTAGAATGATAGCTAGTCTATCCACCTCAACATGCACTTGCACTAACTGTCAATAACCTGTCTGCACAAAACAGCAGAGAAATATTACTTCTTTTTATCCTATTCCAAATAGGAAAATTCTCTAAAATATGAGGCTGATGTTGTCTTATTCAAGTTTTCCTTATCATCTTGGCTAATTGAGACTTAAAAATACATGAGAATCCCAGTTTTCCATTTTCTTCTTCTGCTTTGCAGCGAAGACAAACGTAACTTAAGCCGAGGAACCAGGGGGTGTAAGATCTTCAGTGTCTCAGAAAACCAGTTTGTAGTACTAGATACAAAACCAACTGAGGAAAACAGAGTTTATACAACATATTTAAACCAATTGTTATCCTTACAGTGAATATACGTTTACCCCTACTGTGTAAATTTCCTCAAGGACTAGGTTATTCTGATACTCATCATCAATAGTCAGTAGAGAAGATTTTACAGTGCTATTGATCTCATTTACACACAGAGCTTTCTGAATGGATGGCCTCTTCTCCATCTCTGCATCAAACTGATGAGAACCTGAGACATTAGTCATAAGCAAATGACAGAAAGTAGACCATTTTCCATACACACCACACTTCTTTATCAGTCAGTTTGGGTAAATTCCTCTTTTTATGCCCTGTGCATAATGAAAGGTTACATATCTCTTGGTATTTACATTCACATGTCGGGCATGACAAACACCAAAGACCAGAGAATACAGCACCTATACRGCATAGCACATACTGAAGTGAGGAGGCAATGCAAGCACTCAGTTCTCTTCAACTGCAAAATCTCTGAAAATCTTGCAGGGATGCAATCCACCATTCACCTCAGCAAGCATACATTAAACACCCATCTTCTCCAGAAGAGTTAGCTAGTGACAAGTAAACATTCAATATCCTTCCAGATTCCTTAAAAAGAACCGTCACCCTAAAAGTGACACAGATGGRCAGAGATCAAAGGACTTCAGTTCAAGTAGGGACATCAGAGTGAAAGACACTGATAATGGTATATCTGGAGAAAGTGAGAGCTGATCCACTGAGGACAGAGTTCTGATCTCAACTCAAGAAACTGTGCCATTGGGGAGACAAAAAGACTACAGTCAGTGTTTGACTGATGTGATAAAAATGGGATAGGAAAACCTTCCAGCTCTAGAATAACCTAGGATGACAAATAACAGAGGATTCAAAAGAAAATGCTTACAGCATCTTAGACTGAAAATCTGTGATATTTGATCAGTTGTCCCTAGCAAAGCACTTCCTGCAGTTGATCAGTTCACCCTGCAAGCGTAGAAATGTTTACATGTAAAATGGAGTACAAATAGGAAGCCACGTGTCCTGAATGCAAGGATTACTGGAAAAAACATGCAGCACTGGAAAAAGTCATCCCTCATTACTGACCTGTAAAATACCCCTTGTATGCTACTTACCCTCAACAGTGGAAGTCCAATGCTTCTTGAAGACAACAACCAACATCTCCACCAAGTGGCAATCAAGGGAAATGAACTCAAACTCAAAGCTATATACAATGCGTGATCTCAGTTTTGTCACCTTCTAAGCACATGCTGCTGCATCCTTAAAYGGACAGACCAGTCAAGAAATATAATTTGTTGCTGCAGCAGCAGCACAGACAGATCCTACAGCAGGCGGCTATGGTTGAGAGGATTTCCAGCATTCCTGTGTAACATACCTAATTAAAGGTAACTTTTGAATATTCACCCAAAGGTCTAGGGAATTTGTTAATGGTATGAGTCTAGAATTGCAGAAAGTCAATCTGTGTGCAAGCTTCCTTAACCACACTGGGGCCAAGCTTTCCCACCACTTTTCCGTGCATGGAGCCTGAAAACTAGCTGCTCCTTCAGCTGGATTAGTTTCCAGACGGATTACCTCTCTGATCTGCTTCATCGTGCTGCTGCATAAACACTAGTGCTGACAGAAGAGGGGACAGGGAAGGAACAACAAAAAGATGCCCATGGAGAGCAGCACTGCTTTTCAACATCAATGACAGCTCAGAGCCTAATTCCAGAATACTCTTCAGGACATTTCTGAGGAAATATCTTTMACGAAGCAGTCATAAGGACTGATAACTATACATTTCACCCCACTCACTAGATAAGCCATACCTAACAGATGCAATGCAGGCTGCAAAGAGGGAGCATAAGCACCTAGACTCCTCCCTTCTAGCCRCCCAACTCAAAGCCTGCTTCAGAGAAGGGACAAATAGGTAAGACAAACACCAAGGACCTGCAGCCGCATTTTTTTTTTCTAGTCAATCATTGCTGAACTCAACATTCCCCATAGTCCCCCTTCTTAGTATGAAAAAAAACATGTCCCCACTGGTAAACACAACCCGTTGTTGATGAGGTAAAATCGTACCACACTTCACAGCTACCTGCTCTCAAGATTTGATGCACGACGTGTTGATGATGAGACTACGAATACCTCCAGTTTCTTGTCTCCAGGACCGAAATGGGTACCGTCCCTCACTACTGAGGTGTACAGAAATCCTGAAAGCCATTTAGGAAGCACCTTCTGGATAGTCCACATCATTGCCAACAGCTGAATAAGTTGAAAATGAAGCACAAGATTTCTAGTGCTTATTTCAGATTTAGGTGCTCACAATGTGTCTTTCACTGCTCCTGGCAGTCTCTTGGATGAGCATCAGGAGTGAGTGCTTTGTAAAAATGGGGAGCTCACGCTTATCCTGCTAGACCTGGGGGGAGAATTATCTCCCAAACTAGTAAGAACTTTCCTATAGAAGCCATTTTTTCCCCTTTGGCAGTTCTGGAGACAGGCTCTCACATACCTTCAGCCTTCTTATATCAAATGATTCGTCCAATTGATACTATTGAAGGTGCTTCCTATAATTCTTCTTTACTCAGGGCCTGACTCTCATAATGAAAGACTTGTTCAGGGTATACTCTCTTCAAGGTAATATACACAACCGATATATATCTTTCAGATGAAGGGAAAACCCMGTCGTAAAGACGGATCTCGTCATTTGGATGCAACACTGATGCAATGAGTGAAACMAAAGTAGATTCCAAGAAATGGAGACAGAGTCCAAGAAAAACCTGAAATTAGGAATTTGCAGAAAGATCTAACAAAAGCTTTTCTGATTTGGGCCACAGATTTTAGAAGATCTATGGATGTAATATGTAGCCCACATCTTTTTATCACTGTGCATTCATGTTTGAGYGGGGACAGTGAGAAGCAGATCTTGAATGATACTGCCAAGTCAAAACATCACTTCGTCTCAGTATTACATTAAATACCTAGGCATAGGTATTGCTATTAATAGATAATTTTGGAGAATGGTGCTATTTTGATGGGTCATCTTTAAAATTATGTTGTTTACATCCAACATATTTTAAAACAGAAGCTGCATATTGATTCAGACTATCTGAGACATGTAAAAACAGTGCAATCTAAAAGATGATGCTCAGGCACTTCAGTCAATGGAGGTCAGTGGGTGTCACTTGGAAAACAAGGCTGAAAATGTAGATTAGGTGCTTGAAGCAGTTTGATCTTCACATACAAATGTTAAGCATTACATTGAAGCATGGCTATAATTTTCACTGTGTGATTCCTTGCAACTGATAAGAAGCAGTGTTGCTGCTTCTGGGGGATTTTAACTGCATCCTTATTCATGATTATGTAAAAATAGGTCCTGTCCACCAYAGCCAACACATTTTGTCTTTAACCAGGATCACCCATTATAACTACCTGCTTAAGGCATACTCCTATCACTGACAAAAGGCTGGTCTGCACAGCGACACRTCACTCCTAATATTACTTCAAAATTGTCATTTAGGCTTCTCTGAATGCATTTCTACTACAAGTCTTTGCTCCTTTCACTCTGAGCTCCAGATCGCTCATGCTCCTGATCAACAGACGGGATCAAACATACCAATTCCACAAAATTTTGTTGAAATAGAAGTGGTTATTGAAGCAATTTTGCAAGCATTCCCAGGTACAGAATGTAAAACTAAGCAAGTGATTGCAATATCGAGCTCTGCTATGAGCCTGCTCRCCTCTCAACAGGGCCTTTGGCTTCACCCACCTTTGTCAGCCCTGCCTGCAGGCACTGCTGMGGCTCAGACTCAGGCTGATTCCCAGAGCTCTGCAGCTGTTGCAACAGTCACTGGCTGGGAACATAGGAACAGCCCACAGAAACACCTTGATTTCCCTCTTTGCTACTGGCCTGGCACCACTTGATAGAAAAGCAGGTGCTCTTATGTCCATGGACATCATTCACAGGGAAGAGTACCACACTCCTCTCCCTCCTCTGGAAGTAGTCCCAAGAAAATTCTGAAAACAGGTGATGTGTGAGGATCACACAACACCTACAAGGGCAGTTCTGATGATAGAGTTGAGGCACCATCCCTCCAGACTTCCTAGCAATTGCTTTTATTAAAAATGTAACGAGATTCGGTAGCGTTCAGGCTTCAAGAAAGCATTTGCTAAGGCAGAATCAAAATTGGGAGGTTAGACGAACATGGTGCCGCAGACACGTGGTACATGTTTTTCTTTTCCTGAGGTCTTAAAAAGAGACTTAAAGATAATCCCAGCCACAGGCGTTCACTCAGAAGGTGACCCACCAAGGTCAGCTAAAAACCAAACCATACGATTTCAGAAGAGACACGGATCCCAGAAAAAAWTGAGATTTTTAAGAATCTTTTGCTGCAAGAGTGGTAAGATTTAGCTGCATTACACGGAATGCAAAATGCAGATAAGATGAATTTGGATGAGGTGGGGAGGGAAGAATTGCAAATCGCAAACTACATCAATATTTTCAGCTGTAGAGCAAGCAGGTTAAATCAGTTCTAGATATCACTACTTCTGAAAGGCTCACTTCTTCCAAGCTTATAAGAAACAACCCTTTTATTTTAAAGAAGATCAAGTCAGTAGCCCACACTGGGTCTGTCCAAAGTCTTCAATACAGTATTTTTAGTCAGGGATAAATTAATGGCTTATGAAACAGTTAGAAATAACAGGCAAATCTTAGGCTTCTGAAAGCAGTAATGTGACACTGCAGAGAGAGCCTTAGATAAAGACTCCAGTGCTCTGGGTTCTATTGCTGACCCTGTTAATGGCCTGTAAATGCTCTTGGACAACTCATTCTAGCTTTTTGTGCCTCACTTTCATCTGCAAGAGGAGGGATAGATACATGGCTCCTTTGCAAAGCCATCTGAAGTGATTAAAAAGCATGATAAAAATCGACTGCTTATATTTCCTGTCCAAATCCAGGAGCTGTAGCAAAAGGCTTTATGGTGGGCTTGTGTAACAAGCCGCAACAGTGCTGTCAAAACATTTGTTGTTCTGTCACAAATATTAGGAAGCAAAATCTAGTGCAAATACTCTCTATAACTCTCCATAGTTACTCTATATTTTTCCGAGGAACAAAAATGAATCACAAATCAATAATTTAGTGATTTTTTTCCCTTCAATTTGAAGATTCCTAGTAGTTTTTGAATAAAGATTTAGGCCCATAGATAGAAGTTTAAGTCTGTTCTTCTTTACCTTTTGTGAGCCTCTTGTAAGTAGCCCACAGACTACCATGCATTGAACTCTATTATCATAGACTTGTTTTGATCAACTGTTAAAGCACATCCTCAGGGCAAGTAAGGATTGTAACATCTTACATGAATCTGTCCCACATTCAAAGGATTTCCAGTAGCTTCTGAAGCAAGGTTTTTCAGGCTGCTAGTGAATAGATGCATTAAAGGGAATAAAATAGTGGGGATTCCTGCAGATCACCCCAGTCTGAATCAACCTTGCCAACTTAAGCTTTCACTGCTTCACCCATTTTGAATTCAGTGTAATCTGTGGTCCCACCATTTTCAGTCTCTCTTCTATTCTCAACTGAGATATTAGAAAATGAATACATAAGTGTTCAATTATCTTGAGCTGATCTTTGAGTTGTTTGAATCTTCTTTCATTTTAGAGTAAGTTGAACCAAAGTTATTCCTGTCTCTGCATTTAACCTGCACAACTGAAGTCCTATATCACTATTTCCTTCACTACTTGCACTACTTTTTTTATGAAAGCTGCCTCATTAGCCACACATCTCTAACTATTCTATGTTAGCACATAATTAACAAGTTACTGTTATTATCACACTAAGCACCATACTTTATGTGGCATCTTCATTCAGAAAGCAATCAGATCTCTGCAAAGCAGCAGTCAACTCTTCTTCTCACATACAGAGAACCAAATAATATAAACATTAAATACATATACATTTAATACCCAGTGCAACATGGAGGACAGTCTCCTATCATTAGCTAGCACACGATGATTCTGTCCAAATTGCCTATACTGTAAATAGTCCAAGTAAACTCTTCACCTGAGTCTTCTGTCCAGCTTTCATACAGTCGTTCACAGGTCTCTAAAAGGTGACTGGTGGCTAACCTAACCAGTCTAACACGCATTCAYGTTGTAGACAATTAGGCAAAAAAAACATAGCATAGTTTATTTAAATTGAGAAGAGAGGGAATGGGAAGTGGAACCAAGGAAAAAGCTATCTTGCCGAAGTCCCAATTATCTTGCCAGTATAAATTGCATCCATGTTCAAGAATGGGTTATAAGCAAAGCACACAGGATATTTTAAAGCATCTGCGCAGTGGTCAGTACAATGAAGCCTTAGTATTAGTTCGGACTTGCAGTGTCTTTTGCATCACAGAACTGTTCTTCTCTCAGACTAAACAGCAACTGAGGCAAGTGGAGGATAAGCAGAAAATCTTAAAGACTTAGATAAGTGAAATTGTGATGATCAAGTTCCAGTCACTAAGAACCAGACAGGACAGACTTGTTTAAATTCAGAGATGCATAGTTCTAGTTAAAACTGTTCTGATGGACTTTCAGGCTTTCTAATGTTTGCTCTTCTAAAGCATGTTCAACGATACACTAGAAAAGCATTGATCAACTGATTTTTATAACTATTTCTCTACTCCATACCTTTTAAGTTACCAAAGAACAGTTAMAGATATCATCTTTTTTTGAATAAAAATTTACTTGCATGTGGGGTTCTCAATATCTCATACGCAGAGCAGTTTTCAAACTTCTGTATAGCCAAAATATATTGCCAAAGGGCAACCTACAGAAGGTTAAAATAGTAAGACCACATAGAAGAAATGCTCATACAGAGTCACAAAAGCTTTACCATATACAGTAAGTTTTACCAGACTCCTACCATCATATCTTTAGCACAAGTTATTTTGTTGTAATTGGCTGCCTAATATAGTGTTTTAGATTTAGATTCTTCTACGCTTTAGGTGAAGACTAGCTTGCCATCTGTCTTGACCCTTCAATGGAAGGTTTTCGAAGACGGACAGCATACTAAGTATTTGGAGTAAGCACTGATGCTGAACAATTTCAGGTAAATCTTGAGACACTAAAAATCCATATGCTAGATCTAGGAGTACAGAGAGCATAATTAGAACAGTTTAACTGAAATACAGTTGAGCTGAAGTGCTAGGTTTTAAACAGTACAGGTTTTAGATGATGTCAAAATCCTTATGTCACAGTAAGTTAGATATAGCTCTTCAGTATGGATCATTCTTACAATTGAAATTTTGTTACAGCAGTTTCACAGTGCTGTYTTCAGAAGAAGAAAAATCACAATATGAGCATGTGATTGGATTGGTCTAATAAATGCTTGACTTTAACAGCCTAATAATCATTATGACAGAAAATAACCCCAGACAAGGAATGACCACTATTCTCTCTTCCTATGAAGTTCTTTTCACAAAAGTTAAACTTTATTTCTTCCCAAATTATTAGAGAAGGTAGCAAGAATTACCCTTTTCAGGCATGGGAAACAATCCTCCACTGCTTCTTCAGTCATTGCTCAATGCAACAAAATTCTAAGTACAAGGAATGCTCCTCAATAGCAGAAGCTCTGCAAGATTTTTTTTAAATACATTTGATTTCTGGTCAGATATGATCTTAAAAGTCAAATTTCACTGTCATTTAACTTAGAAGCACACCAGATAAACGTTTTTAAAGCTTTTTCATTGTTATAGAGTATCTTTTCTCTAAAGTTTTATTATACCTTGCTTTGCTGGCTTTGAACAAGGTTCTGCCAATTGTGCTTTTAACTGCAACTTTATTTACACTTCATGGCAGCTAACACACTTTCATTATTCAATCTCAGACACAGGCCCTAATTTCRCAGAGTCTTGAAGTGCTTAGGTGAAACAGCACTACAAACCATCCTGCTTCACAGATTCCTGAATAACCCTCTAGAAAGAGCATACATTCCTTACTGCCAGGATTTTGGCTTCTACTTTATTACATTATCTTCCGGAAAATTAGAAAAAAAAATAAAAAAAGCATAACCAACTCGAATCACTTCTTTTGTATGGAAATAAATAAAATTATATTAAAAAAGAGTAGATGAGCGCAGGGCTAAGCGCACGCCGGCTGGTCACCGCGCACAGCGCGGCACTCCGGGCGCTCGCCGCCTCCCCGCTTCCCTCACGCACGGCTCCGGCTGCGGCCTGCGCGCCCTCACGCCGCTCCGCCACCCGGCTGCCAGGCGGCGCGGCGGCCGCGGCCCCGCGGCAGCCATCGCTCGGCCGGCCCAGCCCGGCCCTCCCTCACTGCTCCCGCGGCCTGCGCGCAAGCTCTGCGCGCGCACAAACTCCTCCCCCCCCTCCTCCCCCGCCGCGCAAGCGCGGCACGCGCGTCCCCGCACCTTATATCCTGCTCCAGCCACCCCACCCCGCCGCGCTCCCTCCCCTCCCCGCCGCGCCTCCCGATAGAAGCGGCGCCTCCATTGGCCGCGCCGCCGCCGGCCCGCTGTGTGGGAGGCGGCGATTGGCGGAGCGCGGCCGCCAGCGGCTGCCTCCCCGCGAGTGTGTGTCTCTGGCAGTGTCAATGGCTCCTCCTGCCACGGAGCAGCGACGGGCTTGAGACGGGCAGGATCGCGGGGCTCCTTTAAGAGAGGGATCTTGGGGGGGGGCTGGGGAGGGGGGCAGCGGCGCGAGCATCCCCCGCAGCCAGCTCGGGAGACCCAGGCGGCCGGCGGCTCCTCTGCCTCGCGACCGAGCCGGGGAGGCGGCGGCGGCGGCGGGACCCGCACCTGGAGACCCCCCTCGCTCCCTCCCTGCCCGCGGCTGCGCGGCGGCCGCCCCGGGGCTCCCGCCCGCCCTCCCCCGCCGAGAGGCGCCGGTTGCCGGAGGATTGACCCCCCCCTCCCCTCCCGCCACCCACACGAGCCGGCAAATGAACTCGGTCCGAGCCGCCAACAGGAGACCCAGGCGAGTGTCCAGGCCGCGCCCGGKGCAGCAGCAGCAGGAGAGGAACAACGCCGCCGCCGCTGGGGAACGGGGTAAGCGAGGCGCCGCCGCCGCCCGGGGCCTGCGCGGGGCGCTGGGCCGCACCGCGCCCGGCCGGGCACCGGCAGGAAAAGCCGAGGCTGCTTCACCCTTGGCTCCCGCTCAGGCCGCGCTTTGTCTGCCGTGGGCTCTGCTGCGGCTGGGGCCGGGAGGCGCCGGCCCGGCCCGGCCGCGCTCCCACGCCCGCCGCCGAGAGGCCCGCGGGAGGCGGATCGCGACC
>NW_028185295.1:1931354-1965825 GCF_003343005.1 Rhea americana
CGTGGCCCTGCCCGGCGGCGGCGGCAGCGGCCTGCGCCCCCGCGGCCTGGCGTTAGAAACGTTGGCAACTGGGACCCGAGCGGGGCAGCACCATTGTCTGAGGGGATGAGAAATCGCCGAGGTGGGATCCCTGCTCGGATGGAGCCCGCGGCAGAGCCGCCAGCGCCCGGGGGAGGGGGCGGGGAGGTTGGGGGCGGGGGGGCTCCCCGGCCCCCGAAACTGCGGCCGCAGTCATGGCTGGGGGTGCGAGCGTGTGTGCACTGTGCGTGCAGGGCTGGCTCCCCTTCTCCTCCTCCCCTCTCTCTCTCTTTTTTTTTTTAAGGCGAGATGAGGGTGGGATTGAAGGAGACATTTTGCATGTCTTATCTGGTGGATTCGATTTTAATTTTTCATGCGTTGGCTGTCACAACTCTTGCATGGTAAAGGAGGCTGCTCTGTGGTGCAGTTTCAGATGTACAAATGTCTTTTTAAAATAATAATAATAAAAAGAAAAAACCCTCATTGTCAGCTGAATGTCTTTTGTTTGTGTCTAGGATATTGCATTAAGAACAAGGTATTTTAACTGCGGAGATGCTTCACAATAAATATTTCAGTGCAATTTATTCAGTCCAAACATTTTAAACAAATGAAGTCAAGAAAATTTAATCTGAGGAAGTATTTTTAATTCTTCATTCTTCCCCCTTCCTCCCCTTCCTTCCCCCGCCTCCTTCCCCCCTTCCCCCCTACACACATTGGTCAGAGCAAAGAATGTTACCCAGACCAGATTGCTGTGTATATAACCAGAGGATGTGATGTCTTATGCCCAATTATGGGTCTTGTGTAAACCTTCCAAAATCTTCAGTAATTATATAATTAAAATGACTTCTTTGGTAAACTGACATTAAAAAAAAAAAACTCAAAAAACACTTCCTTCTTTCAGTGTCACGCACTGAAGATTTTCATCATCTATGTTCCATATGCATAATACATTTCTTTTTCAACTCTATTTTTTTTTTAACAGATGAAAATGTAATATCAGGCACACTTACAGATTRATGCTGTGATTGTTCGGTTTTGTGTTGGAGTGGCTGCCTCAAACTGTTCACATTTTACCAATTTGCTAAAGATAGAGAAACTTTTTCTGTTAAATACAAAGCTATGATTTATTGCATTACTCTGCTCTTTTGGGGAGCTCTTCATTAACCTATTTTTTTTTAATTGTTCGTTGCTGTCTACCACTTAGTGGTGATAGAATTGTAATAAAATCAAGTTCCACAGTTTTCTGAAATTACTGTTGCGTATGGATTATTGCTAGTTTTTTCCTTCTATTTTTGAAGGTCAGTGTTGAGGCTTTGTATGGGGCTGCTACTGTTAAAAGCAATGCATAATGTTACTAAATTATCAGGTGATATTCTAGGGTTAGACTAGTCAATGGTGACTTTTTTTTTTTAATCTTTATTCCTATTCAGTGTAGGTCACCTTAAGAAAGGCTATACAAAAGAGGCTGTATAAGTTATTAGTCAAGAGTTTCTGTTAAATTCAAACTTCTATTTATTAAAAAAAAAAATACTAGGTAATGAGAGCGTGGCTGTGATTAAATGAAAATCATTCTTCCTTACAGTTAATTTCTCCCTTTATACTCCAGTTAGGARGATCTTTAAGTAGAAATAACATGGAACAGTTTTTAATACAGCACACAGTTAATCTTCGGAACTTCTTGTTGTTTCATATCATTAAAGTAGATTACTTAGTGGAAGGTGCTAGATCTTGAACTTTATTTGTTTAATGCTACATAATACATAGTGTTTTGCAGCTGTGTAGCAGCTGTTTATATTTTCATTATTGGGTAAAAATAAAGAGTTATGTCTGCTGCTGTTAATAAWTGGATCACTAGAAAAAATAGTTTTAAAAAATCTTACATCAGATGTTCCCTGTAAGGATTTAAAAATCATATAAAGATGTGTTTCATAACATTCAGTTATTCTTATTTTAATGCATTTTATATGTACAATATGAATAGATCTAATGAATGTGGAATCAGGTTATCTATACTACATACTGATAAACAATGGTTGTGTATACCTGGATTCTGATCACAGTGGGAAAGAAATGTTGTAACTGCTTTCAGATTATATTTTTCTTTCCCAAACTTACTGTGTTTTATGGCCAACACAAGATTTCATCAGGATATACTTCCGAAGATGTTTGCCTTATGTTCTGCTGTTCACACCTCCCTCCATCTAAATTAGTCACTCTGGCTGCACTATGCTACTTCTATTTTGCCTTCTTCCTCTTGATCTCTCCCCGGTCACCTTTGGGATTGCCAGTGGTTTACCCTGTGCTTTTGGAATTCTGCATTAAAGTTATAGAGTAATAGGCCCCTGCATTTTCTTCAGGACAGTGGTCTGTCCAAAAGGAAGGGAAAGTGATGTCTGTGTTGAAATATGTCTGTGTTTGTTTATAGCACTGTTTTTTTAATCTGTTTTTTTTTCCTTGAGGGTATAAGTTTGGCTACAGATTTAGGAAAAAAAAGGAGGTGAAACAAGTATCTGAAAAATCTTGGCCCAAATGCAGCCAAGACAGTTAATCTAAGAGCTGTCACATATGAGAGGTTTTTTCTTGTTTTTGTTTTCTTAAAATAATAAATACATTAGTGCATATGTGCTTCTTTATAATATCAACAAATTACTGGATATGGCACTTACGAGGTTCTGAGGTTTATGTCCAGTATTAAGTACTTTCAGGATTGGATCCTGTATGCTGTTATGTACCAAACTTGTAGCTCCATGGCAGCTGGAGCTTCCACAATCCTGCTCTTCCCTCTTAATATGGTAGAGGTGTCTATGTGACATGCAGTAAGCTGGCTGGCCTAAAAACTAATAACATTTCCCCCCCCCCCCCAGGTTGATTTTTGGCACCAGTGCCAGTAAAAGGGAAGAGATAACACTATGTGCCTGTGGGTGTGGTGGGACTATGGCAGCTCTGATTTAGATTTGGTTAAACTGGAAGAGAACTGCACCCTGAAAACATGTAGAGTTGGGGCATGTGTAGTACTACCTGTGAACCTAGCTTGTGAGTTTTTTTTTTTYYTTTTTWAWTTWWTTTTCCAAAGAAAACAAGGCTCATATGTCCATACGGTCTGTCTGTCACCTTGCAACTTCTGAACCTGTTAGCTCATTTCAACCACATTAATAAAGAGGGGTGAGGTTCTAATTTTTTGGGGGAGCTGTTGATTGTTGAAGAAGACACTGAGGAAAAGACAGTTATGACTTAGCCCTCTCTACCCTTGCCAAGAAGCAACAACCAGCTGGCCTGTCAGCATACAGGGTAGTTGAATTAGTTGTTTGTCTGTGTAGGGGACATGCGTGCTTGAAGTACTGGGAGAAAGAGCAGGTTAGGCTATAGAAGCATGTAGAAACTAAGCTCAATTAAATTTCTTTTTCACAGAGCCTGATTTTTTGGTGACTTTAAATATGTCAGGAAAGTTGAGTCTTTATTTAGCTCTATTTCAATTGTGTGTGTGTATTTTCTTGGGAGGGGGAATATGCACTGAAACTGTTACATTGGTTTGCACTCTGCTGTACRATAGCTAAATTAAGAGACTTTTATTCTGAAGCAAGACTTGAATCAAAATAACTAAATTGGTTTCAGTTTAGGATCATCCCTTATAGCAAAAAAGTCAGGCACCGCTTGCTCCAGGTAGAAAGAAATATAATACAGACTTTCCATTTTCCTTAAAAGAGAGCGTTATGTGACTCTTAGGCCATGAAAAGATATATAGATACGGATCTGTGTTCTTTGTTTCTGCAATGAAAATATTCCAAAGTTGACCTTACAGATAAAAATTTAGAATTTATAAACTTAGTACTACAACTTCTGTTTCTCTAATCCTAATTCTGTGTCACAGGTACATAGGAGAGTCTCTGTTGTTCTTAATGTAGGACAAGCACATAAACTAAGAAATTTTTGTTGTTCAAATACACAGTAATGTTCATTGTTCATGGTTTTAGTATATTTTGGTCATTCATGGGAACAGGAATATCTGTTGCGATTTTACAGTAATCTCTCTCTCTCTCTCAATTTTGGTTCTGTGTTACAAAAACTTTGAGCTGAATGGTTCAAGTACAGAAGTAAACAGTCTGCTTTATCAGTTAGTCTGTTTGATGTCTTTCCATTTTGGGGGAAGGTTATACTCTGTGGCCTGCTCCGTGTGTTTTGGTACTTCCTGAGAGCATCGTATTTGTGGAGTAGACCAAAACTATCCAAAGCATGTCAGCTTTTATTGCAGGTGTGCAGGGCATTAAGCACAATAAACATGTGCTCTGGTATGGGGGATTTAATGTATGTATTTGTAACTGGGGTACTGTAAATGCACTGTCAGCCTAGCAGCTGTTTGGAATAGTTATGGCTTGCTTTCCATAGGCAGTTTAGTCTTTCCTTACCAGCATGGTAAATCTGGTGTGCCCTGTGAAGTGCTGAATTTGCAGGGTATGTACAGAACAACTGCTGTGCGTATATGTTTATTCTGCACGTGAAGTGCATTTATTCTGCACATGCCTGGTGGCATAATTAAGGAGATCAAGTAGCAGCCAGAAGGGGGCTGCCATAGCTATGAGGACAACTCATTGGGCCCCCAGTTAATTTTGGGTTACTTCTGTAAAGAAAGTTGTTGGGAATTAATATGTGCCAAGTGTGCTGTAATGCATATCACCTGTGGCACAGCTTAAACTTCCTTTCACAGATTGTGGCTCTGAGCTGTTGCATCTGCTTCAAAGAGGAGGTAGTGTGTTTCTCTAAATTTTCTCAGTGGTGCTGATTAAATATCTTTAGCGTTAAGTGTTATAATGGATAATGTAGAAAAAGTAAGCCAGGACTGYATAGTGACTAGATAGTAAAAGGAAAGAAGACAAGAAGACATGACTGAACTAATAGCAATTAAGAAAAAGCAAGGTTTGTTGTTCAGTTGATTTGGTCATTACTTAATTCTCTGATATCTTCTGTTTGTTTGGTACTTCTGTTTATTCCTTGTTCATGTGCTGTTTCTCTACTTAGCATTTGAATAGGAGGGGAAATACACTTGGTGGTTTTTATTACAGTAGTTAAGTGTCATAAACAGTATTTGGTGAATGTAGTCTAGAATTTTGAGTGCTTAATTTCTTCATGAAATGAGCTCCTAGAGGAAAGGGGGGGAGAAAGCAAACTAAAATATTTAGTGAAACTATAGATGATCTATCAAAACCCTGCTATTTTTGAAGAAGACTTAAATTGTTGCAAAGGAGCAAAATAAGGCAAGATTTAGATGTAGATTCTGAGGTACATAAAGACCCTGGTGTAGAAATCCCCTGTCATTAAATTGTACTTACTATTTTATATATATATATATATATATGAAACAATCTCTGAATCTGGAATACTTCTAAAAAGGTAGCTGTTGTAAAGCCAAGTGTGGTTCTTCTCAATAAACAATTTTCTTAGTTGGAGTGGTGCTTGTTTTCTTAAATTATGTTGTTTTTCCATACATACGAGCTGATAGGACATGGAGAAGCAACAAATGAACACCTTCTATACATGCAGTTGTTTTGGTAAGGTTTTGGAAATTAATTCTTACACTCTCCTATCAGGTACTTTCTTCAGTAGTATTTTGGCAAGATAGCTAAGTTATTTTAGCACTCACTTGTCATTCTGCTCTTCCTGCTTCTAGCTGCATGTTTTTCTTCTCTGCCTTGTGTTGGCCTTTGTCTGATTTCTGCCCATTTAGCTCTCTGAACCAGCTCACCATGGAAGCTAACCCTCCAGAAAGACCTGATCAGTTATCTGCTGGTTCAATTCTCTGAGCTAATTAACTGCAGAGTTAGGTGAGTGTGTATGAGAAGTGGTAACGGGTGTGTGGCTGGGAATGGGAGGGAGGAAGGAAGCAGGACTACCCCCTTTTGTCACAGCTTCCACAGTGAATGGCAATAGTCCACTGGCAGGAGCTGTAGAAATGCTGTTGTGGCTTTATTCTATATGTGCTATGATATACACAGTGAAACCAAAGTAGAAGCCATTGTTTATGTAACAAAAACTGCACTTTTCATCCTATTACTGGGTTCCTCAGGTCTTACTGGTGTCTTAAATGTGAGAGGTGGGCACTGGTTTATGTGAGCAGTTTTAAGTGGCATGTAGCTGCTTTCTATCTAAAAGTGTCATTGCTGCAGCTCTATTTTGTTGGTTCTACTTGGTTAATTCAGCAAAAGTGTATATTGATATTATTCTAATACATACTAGCTATTACTGATATTACTCCAATATCAAAACAGTACTATTATTATTTACTTTTTATGCAGCGGGATCAGTGTTCCAAAACTGATTCAATTGTAAATCTCTACCATGTGAGTGTCAGTCTAATGTCATTAGAGGGCATAAAGTTTTTCCTCAGATTTTCTGTCCAGTTTGACTTCATTGAGCCTGCTAGATGTTTGAATTGGGGCTGTTAATTGATGATTGTTTTTCCAGTTATTAGGGCAGACTGATTTTAAAATGACCTAAACCTTTCATTGGCTACTTCTCTGGAGGCTGAGACAGACATGGGAAAAGTCTTGGAAAATACTGGTGAAGTAGGCAGAAGGGTTTCCATTTGCAGTATTGTGGCTGTAACGTTCTAGGCCATTGGATGGCTAGTGCTTTTTAATGTTATGGAGATCTTAGTTTCTAGTTCCTGAACACAGCATAGGAAAATGAGCACTCCTGGGAATTAGGCTGGGAAGCAAAAGATTGTCTTTTGCTCCTGCCATGAATTGCTATTACAAGGCAAAATAAACAACTGTAGTTTGAATTAGTAGACTTGTTTTGATTAACTAGTATCCAAGCTAAAAGAAGAGCTGAATTTGCAGTCTCATGGTCAGCACGTCGTATGCATGCTTATAACAAGGGGCTGGTTAGTGTGAATAGGTCATGTTACAGTGACTGTTGCCTCTTGGTAGTCCAGTTTGTAGCRTTGGAAACAGCTTGTTAGCCTTAAGGGCTCTGACTTGAGGATTCTGTTCTGTTGCTTGTTTGTGAATATATCTAGAAGCAGAGGTTTGAGGGTTTAGTTTCTATTGCTTTCTGAATAGGGTCGAGCTTGTACTTCTAGTATGAATTCCAAGTTATCTTTGTATTTGGACATGTTATTGCAGGATGACAGGTTACCTGCCATATGTCAGCTGATCTTCGGTATCTGATTCACAGTAATTGTTCATGTGTATGCTCTTAGCCTGTGGCAAATGCAAGGTAATCTGAGTTAGCTTGACCCCCTTTCATGACACTCTTTCAAGGCACTCCCCTCTCCGTGTGGATTGTTAGACCTGCTGGAGCTCTGTGCTAAAACAATAGCAGTTTCTGTCTCCAAGCTRGTTTGGGTGTATCTGCACAACAATAGGATGTGGACCTCACCACAGTTTCCTGTATTCCTATATTGCTGCTGTTCTGTGATCACACCTTGCTGAAGGAGTGAGTGCTACAAAGATGCTACCCTGAATTGGTCAGATGCTATAGTTATGAGGTGTGCTTTTCTGTACTAAAATTTATGAAAGGTTTATTAGCACGTTTTGAAATACTGTAAGCAAGCTGGGTGTTTTGCAGTATYTTGGAATTCTCCTTTCACATTTTTAAGAAATAGTTTTTCCTTTTATTTTTTCAGAAGATAGTTGATGATTGAACATCTAAAAAAGCCAGAGTACTGCAGTGTTAGAATAATTTCAATGTTGCCCACTTGAAATTTGACTAACTGAAAGATTCCTACTGATCACAAGTGGGACCTGAAATGACCCCAAAAGTGAGTCAACACCTCTCCCCCTTTTTTTGAACTTAGCTCCTACTTGAAATTTGGATTTGCAACAGTAAAGCACAACTATACAGTCTGTTTCCTCAATAATTATTAAAAATATAGAATAATACTACCTGAAAAATATTTTCCAATGTATTCTTTTGTAGTTGGATGCCAGTAACCTTGTTTTGCTGCCTCACTGAATTTCTAGGACTTGCAAGGAAACTCTGAGCTGCCTCTTGAACTTGCGTCATTCCTCCTTTTCCACAAGACGAACCTGATTAGTTAATTACTGCGCTACTGATYCTGACTGTATGTGGCCAGCAAATTAATCCTCATCCCCCCTTTTTTTCAAAACCTTTTTCAAAATTGGGTAAAATACAGAATTTCCACTATTTTGCACTTGGGAAGGTGGTGAGGGGGGAAGTGTGACTTTTTTCTTACTTGGAATTCAGATTTCCTAAGACATAAGCCTTGCTTATGTAGTCCTCTGAGAAACAAAATAGTTGTGAAGATAGTCTATCAGCATACCTTCAGACAATGCTGCAGTTGGCTGAAAGAGGCTTTATGCTGCAGAAGCACAATGCAACTTCCAATTTTAATTGTTTTTCCAAGAGCTGAGAACAAAATGGATGCTATTTGGCTAAATTTCCTGACTACCAGGAAAACAGGAGACCAGAAAAATAGCTTTTGGAGCATCAGTTAAACTATGTGCAATAACTGTCCAAATGAATATATTTGTCGTTTCCTTAATTTCTTGCAGTCTGGAAGAGGGAAGCCAGTGACTTTCTTTAGGACAGTTGTTACATAAAGCCTTTGGCATCTTACTCTGAAGGTGGTARGATCTATTGTCATGTCTTTCTAGCAGAAAGGTTCTGCACCTTCACCTTCTTAAAGTTGTTCAGGGCTCAACTTCAAAATAAACCAGAGTTTACTTAAAAATTTTACTTGTTCTGTTATTTGATCTGTATTGACTGCAACTGTACTGCTCGAGATCGTGGATAGGGAGAGGAGATAGTCAAGCCTCATCCCTTATTACCTGGGAAAATAGACTGAATGTCCAAAGTGACTATTATGTGTGAAAATAAATAACAGGTTTTTCATCACAGAGGAACCATTTTGTTCTGATCCACTTGGAGCTTCCTTTCTGGCTCTATTTTTGAGTCTCTACAAGGCTATACATTAATTGAGCCTCTAAGGCATGTGCTTAAGATCACTGTAGCGAGAACCTCCTTCAACACAAATTGTACAGATGTTTGGCTAGCTAAACATTAGTGAGAAGGCAGGAGATAAACGTTTTTGGCTACTGTTTGGATGATTAGAAGAAGAATTGGCATGATTGTGATAATGGYTGGGTTATATGTGAATGACTTCAGGTGGCCTTTAATAATGAGTTTAGACCTCTTCAGATCTTGCGAAATTTCTTAGCATCAGCAGCAGCTCATGATCGATTAGCCACTGACAGACCTAACAGTGTTAATATGGATGTTTGCCATTGTCAAATTTTACCTCAGATTAGAAGATTTATAGGCAATTGAGAGAGGCATACCTGAGGAGGTTCGGTAGGTACCTAATGAAGCTGTRTTCTGAAGATAAAGTTGTCATGCTGTATGTCAGTTGGCTGCTGCTTTTCCTATTTTGTCTAAGTGAAGTTTGAACATCTGAACTTGAATGAAACTTGCTTTTAATGTTTACAAGAAACAATGTTTTCTGACAGCTCTATCTCATCTGAACCTGTTTCCTTTTTTTGCTTTTTTTAATGCTACAGAAGAGGAAGAGGTGAAATTGTTCTAATGTTCAGTTGTAGATGAAATAACAACATTAATATGTAATGAAAAAATACTGTCCATGCTAATGTTGAAATAAGTGCTTTATGTTTTTGGACTTCTTGGTTTAGCATAGCTATTAGTTGTAATTTCATAGTTAAAAAGTCTTAAAATTTGTTTGAAAAAAAAATTGATCATTTAAAATATTCCATTATTAGTTTTCCCATTTTATCAAKTTTTTTCTTGAAATTTCAGTATTCTTTGAGATTAAATTCTCTTACGTATAGTAGTAGTCCAGTTTAAAATCAGTTTTCAAATATCATCCCTGAATTTTTCTTCTTAATATTTTTTCAGGATAACTTTTTTCAAGGAATTGTGTGTTCTGTGGTGTTGGTTGCTTTTTATACTGATTAATACAATGGAAGTTAAAAATAGTTTTATAAAGATSATTATTTTAATTTCTCTATTTGAAAGAAATGTACCAAGCAATACCTGCCATCCACTGATGCTATAAGAGTAGATTGATTACTGTTTTCTTGGGTAAATGCCAAAAGATTGACTACATTATTTGTTCTATTATCATTTTTTTTTGCAGTTTTCTTAATGACTAAGATCACAAAGAGCACTATGAGCTGCCCTTTATTTATTTATTTATTTTTTTTTTAAAGATTGATTATGCTTTGGATGCAATCTTTATCCACTCAATAGTTTCCTCCCAGAGGCGGAGCTGGATCTCTAGTATTCCTCTGTAGTACTGCTRTTTAGCAAATGGATATGTAATCCACTGAGGAAGTACTGTAATGGCCAGAGAAAAATAGAAATTAACTATTCTTGTCACTTGAATGATGGAGATAATTACTAAGAACTTCCTTATTGTGAAACTGGTAGTAAGAAAAATAGAAGAAAATGTCTCTGGTTTAGTATTTTTGATGTGATATTCTGATACAGATGCAGTAGTCACTAAAGGGGTGTGTGTGCATTCTATATTAAATATTTATTGTGATTTTTTTCCTTAATGTTTGTATGTACAGTCACATTGGCAAAAGGTTATATTTACAGTAATATAAATACTACATAGGCATTATGGTGATCAGTTAATAGTGGCTRTGGGAGCTGCTTGAGTCCCTGAAATATTACTGCATAGAATTTTGGGGACTACAGAGAAGGTGTGTTTGCTAGATTCTGTAGTATTGTAGAAGTGGTGAATGTTAGTTGGTCTGTGTATAAGACTTAATGATTTTAGGGGTTCAACTTAGAAAATTTGCTTTCTCTTAAAAAAATTATCTTAAGAGTAGAGACTCCCTGCAAAGTTTATGCATGTGTRCACATTTAACTTTTTGTTTAAACCTAGAGGAGTAACTCTGTGGTTGTTTAGTCTTGTAGTATTTATAGTAATAGCAATGTTGCATTAGATGGAGTTAGGCTAAGTAGCAGTTTCTAGTCCAGAAGGTTTCTGATTTACTGATCTCTTCACAGAAATTCTTATTTTTATATATTCTAAGAGCTTGTTTAGGAAAGAACTGTCAAGCCTTCAGTGATGTAAAAAGGATACTAACAGTGCACTCTGCTCTTACTCCTCTGCTTCCTTAAGGTCCTTGGAGTTGCAGTGAATGCGGGAAAACGTCTCTTACCCACAATTTCTTACGGTGATTCTAGTGATTGCCTASAGTAATTTTAGCTATTGGTAAAGAATCTCTTGTATGATTGTTTTGGATATTTAAGTGTCTTGCACTGCTCTGTGTCTTGCAGACTCTCCAGTCTTTTCTGTAGCTGTCCTTGTAACACACCTGGAATGCAGGGAAGTACTGTTGTTCAGAGTCCAACATTAAGAATTGAAAACATAAAGAAATGACATGACATGRCTTGCCCAAAGACACTAGGGAAGCCTTTAGGTACAGTCCCACCATTGGTTTGGGCAGTCAAATTGCAGATRGCTGTGAAAAGGGATTTTCTTGGTGCTTTGCCTCCTGCTTTCCTCGTTAATACTAGTGACAATGTGTCTGTACAATCCCTAGCCATTATGCAAAAGAGCTGATGGAGACAGGTGTGGATAAGGGCTGTACTGGCCTTTCTGTCAGCATTATAGTCTTAAATTACTTTAACCTAATGATGGAACTGCATCTGTGGTGAAGCAGAAAATCAGACTTGATGCTCCCAAGTGCCTATACTGATGATCTGGTTTTTTTGAACTGTACTGTCTCTCTTGGTATAGTACCCATCTTCTTTCTGGAGTTATTTTAGTGCTCAGCTTATTCCAAGTGATACAGGATGAAAAGTGAATGGTTGAAGAGGGAGTTGTTGCTCTCAGTTGTCACTTGTCCTGTGTTCCCAGCTGATCCCTGTTCAAGGCAGGGATCACTGAGCAGCTGAAAACATGGTTCCTGTGGTGCTTAGATTTTTTTCCAGGACAACATATTAAGGTAAAGGGAAACTGCAGTTGGTTTACTTAATTATGCTAGGATGAAAACTGGAGCTGCTCTTGAATTGCCACGTGAACTGTAGAGCCATCTGTCATTGGAGCAACAACTTCTAAAGGGCAGCTGGCAGGATTGAGAATTGCTTCAGCTGGCAGACTTCTCTAATTTGCTACTGGGTGTTAGTCAGAGCTGTTATTTGAGTAAGGGAGAGTAGGGGTTGCCTTAATTGTTTGTGCAATTAAGTTTTTTTTTTTTTTTTGAGAGGAACAGTGGGCATTTCTGTAAGAATAAACTACGTTCATGTAACTTGCATTCTGTGTTCTTATAGACTCTCATTTTTTGCATTTTCAAGATCTAACAATAATATGACAGTTGTGAAGCCATCGGTGTGTTTGCGGGTACAATGAGCCATATATATGGTACAAAAAATTGTATACTCTTACTTAAATACAGTACTATGTTGTGAATACACAAATATTGAAGGAAATAAGTTGAGACAACCTAGAGAAAGGATCTTGTGGAAAGTTCAAACACTTTAGATTTTGCACTAGTTCTTCAGGAAGCTATTGTAAGTGGTTATCTATGTGCTTCTGAGGAAAGACTTGGAAAATTTCAATGTTCTTAATCATCTGGACAAATTGTTTTCAGTAGAGAACTATAAATGCACTAATATCCTAATTTTATATGAGGAAGAGTGTATGGGTTTATGGAAGGTGACTTTTAGGAAAATCTGTACTTGTGGAGCACATTGCAGTTAAGTCAGACAACATATGGCTTTTCATTTGAAATACTTTGAACACTTTTATCAAGAGAGGAGGTACTACCTCTTCCTCCTTTCTTTGTGCAAGTCCAGGAGTGAGCTGATAGCTCTTTGAGTTTGGGAAATCTAGGGGGAGTTTGAGGCAGTGTTTTACATTGGCTCTTGCAGGAACTTTAATGGCTGCTATTTGTTGTTCCCCTACAACTGGCTGACACTGGAGGGAAAGGGTATGTAAGTGAGTAACTTTGAGAATGAATTTCTAGCCCTCAGTCATACCCTGGGCTGGTATAGATGATATACTGCTCTAACTTAAATAAGCAGCTGTTTGCTTTCAGAAGAACCTTTGTAAAGCTGTATGCATGGAATACACATATTCCATCCATGTCTCCTCCCACTCTTCCAACATATTGGAGACTATTAAAGGTATATTAATTGTCTTTGTATTGGAAAGGAACATTTAGGTTGATCTCCGAATTGTCTGTGTTGATTGTGTCTTTACAATGTTCAAAAATAAACGGTAGGGCCTGCGAATTGTTAAGTTTGGGGTGTTTTGAATATGCAGTGTAACATGACTGAAGCATCTTCTACTTACTACATGCAGCTTAGAAAATGGTCTGGAATTAAAACTTGTTGTTCTACTAAATCATGTCACTTGTCAGATGAAAATAAATTTTTGACAGGAAGCTTCCTGTCAACCTCCTTTCAGATAGTGCAAGCATTTGTCTTTAATTGAAAAATACAAAGAATAAAATATAATTTCCTGGGAATTCTTGAATCAATCTGAAAAATGTATTTTTTTTTAATCACTACAATGTCTTGGGGAAAAAAGTATTTGATAAAATTGCAGATACCAGAAAGGGCACTGACAAACTGTTGTATTCCTTTTGTATTGGGAAAATGAAGTTCAGTGCCACTTTCAAAATTACTTCCCATGTAATTAATTCTGTCAGACGATTTGCCTGATGCTGTGTGGAGTTAAGGATGTTCAAGGCCATGAATTAGTTGTTGTGATTTTGATCTCTCTACAGATACCATGCTGCTTATAGATAAGTTAGTGACAACTTTATGTTGGCAGCCATCCTGGTTTGTCTGTGGCTGTCCCATTAACCAAAAAAAAAAAAAAAGTTGTGGAATCCTGATTTTTCTTAAAATGGTATTTAATTTTGGGTTTTATTACAATATTGGTCTCTTGTCTCTAATGTCATTCATGATGAGTGGGGGAGAGAAGCTCGTGATAGCTTGGCTTTTCTTTTCTTTTTTTTTTTCCTTCCCCTCTTCTCATCTCAGGCTGTCTTGGCAATTTAAAACTCTTCTGTGTTTACAGTGAGCAAGTAATTCACAGTATGACTTTGCTTTACAGCAGATGAAAATTAACCATGACCTCTTCTTTACATGAAGTGTCTGCAGCTCTTTATTTGTCCACTGAGGGCACCAAAACATGCTTGCTTTCCCCTCTTCCCCCCCCCATTTCTCTCAACAATCAAATCATTGGCAGTTTTGTAGAAGTTTTCAGTCTGTATGATTCTCTTCTATTTGTGTCATTCTCTTCTCTTCCCAACACTTTGACATCTGAGTGTTTGCAGATCTTTAACCTTGTCTTTTGCTTCCTTTTAGTTAAAGGAAAGCTTCTCTCCTTTCCAGTTTGTGTTATGCAGAATACAAAAGATATCCTTACAAAGCTTCTCTCTTTGCCTGAATCTATGCTGAAATAGCCAAATTTGGCTCTGTTTTCAAAATGCGTGGATTTTTTTTTTTAAGGGAGGGGGCTTGAGGACACYACATCTTGGATATGAAAGGTAATTAGCAGATTTTTTTTTTTTTTTTAATGTTGTGTTTTGTTACTGCTCTTCCCTTTTTGTTAACTGCAGGAATGCTGACATTTTCTGACTAGTAGATGGCTTCACTATAGAGGAAATGGTTCTCACACTTGCAGTATAGAAAAATTTGCTGAAATAAAGGATGCTTTTGGTCTTTTACCCAACTGCTGCTCTTTAAAGTTTTGTTAGCATAATGTTGTTTTGTGTATGCTTAATTATATGTGTTTAATAGTCTGCCCTGCAGTAAATCTTCTCTGAGCTCTAAAAATAGGACTTTTTTTCTCCAAGTCTAGCATATAAATGCAGTTACCAGAAAGAAAAAGAAAAATCCCATTTGTTAACTGGTGTATGTTACTACTCCATGTTTTACTTAGTACCAGCTGGGAACCCTGATATATAAGTTAACTGCTTGCCTGCACATTTTAATTAAAGTAATGGGTGTGTATGGCTTAGGGAACTGTCTATCTCCTGCCCATATGCAAAGCCTAGAATTGCTGCTGAAGAAACTAGTGATTGCACCAAAGCTTTGTGAACTTTTATTAATATTATTGTGAGATACTTTGTATACTTGCTGCCYGTGTATGTACGCTTCCTGTTGAGTGATAAGGACTGCTGCGTTGCCTACAACTCAGTTAAGACCGTCTTAATATGCAATACAGGTGTTACCTAGCATTACCAACTTCTCCTTTTTTTTTTTGTGGGGGGGGGTGACATGTGGGGGAGAAGATACAAATAGCAGTTTCTTCAGCTGAAGAAACTAAGAGAAGATGGTAATTTCTAAGCTCATATTGGACAATTCCTCCCTTTGCCCTACCCTCTGCCAACTCTCCACTCAGGAGAATCTCGGAGAGTGCCCAGGACTAAGTGTAGTGTTCGGGGTGCTTTTCCTCTTTTTTTTTTTTCTCTCCCCCTCTTTTTTCTTCCTCTCTTTCAAAATTTTATTTTTAACTATAATAGATAAAGAGGTCCAAATCGGATTTTTATTGCAACTTAAACTCTGTGAATGGCTATTCTTTTTTAATTTCCAGGTGTCTCAGTAGGAAAGGAAGTGTTACAGCACTTGCATTGATGGTGGATCCGCATGAGTGTGTTGGGTTGGTTACTTGACTGGTCTCCCTCCTATTTCATCTCCTTCTCCACACTTGCATTAGCTTTTCTCTGTAGTTGTATCTCTTGTCTCTATAGCTGTCTATTTCATATACCGTATGCGGTCAGTTGGGTAATAAAAAGTAGGTGGAAATTTTGCTGCTCTAARCTCTAAATACTTGAGGCAGGTAATCCTACTGCTTGGAAAAAAAAGAKGTATAGTATCTATTCCCTGCCATATGTAGAGAGACAAGTCTGCTACTGGAAGGAAGGAAATGCTTATAGTTTTGCAACTAAGGATGGCAGGAGTAGAGGAGAATTGAGAGAATGCAAATATCTTGGCTCAAGGTAGGTGTCTTGGAACCTCTTTTAGCATTTAAAATGAAATTCTTACATCTGATACTTCAATCTCACAGGCTTGCTTTGTGGTCAAAAAGTGGAGGTAACTCTTGAGTTTTGTCTCCCAGTGGAGTACAGACATTCAAAAGAAACTTGTGATGAAGAGAAAATGGCAGTGAAGATCTCTGCAGTGTTTTATATTGCTGCTGGGGGTGTGTGAAGGCTAAGTGTATCAAGTTTTATAAGAAGGAATGGGAGATACAGAATTTTAGAAATTGGAGGATATTCTCTTGAAGGTTATTTCTTTGACTGGAATGGTTAAAAAAGAAAATCATATTTAAGAAGAGAGTGTCCTGAGGAGAATTACTCTTGCATGTTATTTTATACTTTAGAAACTTCTTAAATATTTAGGAAGAAGCCACTGTGGTCTGTCACTGTTGTATGTACAGATTAATACGTTTTGGATTCTTCTTTTGTGGCCTTCTGTGTTGTTTCTGCAGGCAAAATTTGTAGTCCAGGATATTGAAACTGAACTCAAATTTTACAGAAAGTTTGTGTCAGATAAAAATCTTTTCTTGTATTAATAAATCTGTACTAGTCCATTATTAGTTTTTTAAAAATTTGTAAGATATATTTCAAATTCATTCAAATTTGTGAAACAAATGATGGGATTCTTTCACTGTTTCCTGTTATGGTAGGAGAAAGTAAGTTTAAAAAAAATGGAGTAGAATTTGTGATGGTGGAAAGGGTGGTTTTTTTATTTTATTTATTTATATTTTGTTCATGCAAATAATGAGAAGTCTTCCTTAGTAAATTTAGTTGTCTGTCCTTGACTGACATGGGAAGTTCTTAGAAGAAATGTTTTCTTTACCAAGATACTAGTTTTTGAAGTTAGGAACAAAAGATCTACCAAACATGAGAATAACCCAAGTGGCAAAATTAAACATGTGGAAGATATGGCAGATGTTGATTATATGTGGGGAAGAAGATAAAGATTGCTTCTGGGTTAATTTCTGGGCTTTGAGATCAGATGCGTGATCAAAGTTAGTATTTTAAAGGAGTTTAAAATCTCTTTTCTGTGTGAAAGTTATTAAAAATTACTTGTGAACAAATATTACTTCAATAATTAAGCCTGCATTTTAATATGAAATGTTTATTTGTTCATTTTATTTTTAGGGTTTTTTAAATGAAGCATAGATTGAGAATGAACGTTTTAAGAATCCAAGCTGACAGTTGTTCTAGAGTGCATTTTAGGCTTTTTTTTTTTTTTTTTTTTTTTTTTTTTTTTTTTTTTTTTTTTTTTTTTTTTTTTTTTTTTTTTTTTTTTTTTTTTTTAATGCTTTGGAAAGGTGTCTGTTAGTGGAAACAAATCTCTATGGAAATTTCTCACTATTGTGTGTATATGTTCATTTCTGGTTTTAACTGACTGCTTCCCATTGCTATAACCTTCCCCYGACTATCATTTTATCATCTGTCTGTTTCCAGGGTCCGTTGTGCCTATCAACAGAAAGTAAAGATTAATTCCCTCATAGTTTAGGCACTTGCATGTTTCTTATCTTGTGCCAGTATCAAAAAACCCACAYAATACTGACCTGAAGTAATTCACTGACGTAAGTATGATGCTTCAAAAATAGCAGCCTGAATTATGTCAGGTATTAGTTTTTCAGTCACAGCTTGACTGATGGACTCCAAATTCTTTGTGCTTGTTAGTCATTGCTGGTGGAATGTGCCCTGACATCTCCAGGGAGTGGAGTGGGGGACAGTATTGTCAGCCAGCTACCACTATACAATGAGATGGTTCTTCAAGTGGAAATCAGTTTTTCAAAGTAGCCTGACATCTGTTCTTGCCTTTTGGAAGCCTTAGGTGTTGTTAGTTTTGAATAATGTGTACTTCTCCAGCCCTTATTTGGGAGCACAGAGGGAACTTGGACTGTGCACATGCTTGAAAAGTAAAACTGCTGTACAAAGATTTGTTTGGGGACAGGGTATTTCTGCAAGACCTGTAGGCTTATATGGCATCAAGATGGTATTAATTGTTACCTTGAGGAAAAGAACAGATCCTTTAAGAAGTGGCCATTCTGTCAAAATTTCAGTTAGACATTAATAAGCATGATTGGTTTTGTGCAGTTCAGAAGTTTAGTGAAGAAAAACATGGGTTAAATGTGGTTAACGAAATGAAGAACTTCGGTACTGAATTGCTCTCCCAGGCATTAGCACAAGGTAAGGTAATTCAGAACAAACATTGGAAATCATAATCCACTAGATCTTTCTTCATTGTTGCCATTATTTTTCACAGTGGTGCTTAAATTCTGAGGAAATAGTAGTTTTCCACCTGTTGTATAGCAGTGACTTGAAAGGAGGAATGGTTGAAAGAATATTAGCAGCAATGTCTTTCAGACTCCCCCATTGTACTTTGGGAAGGTGTTAATCATTTGTGTAATCATGAATCAGATGAAGCATCTTGATGTCAGCAGTTGGTTCTTAAATTGTCTCCCTTGGCCTCAAATAGGGTGCAGTTCTGATGGTACAGGTTTTAAACAGTGCAGCAATCGACCCAAATACTCAGCTAGGAGAAAAGAGATGACCACAAGCAGACTGGCAGGAACAGAGGAATGTGAATGCTGTTTGCATAACCACGAAACACTGTGCCTTCATTGAGAAGGTACATACTTGTCAAAAACAAACTCAATGTGATTACTTTGTGTCTTGCATTCTCTTGTTCAGGTCTTCAGTTTTAACTTGCTTTTATCCATGTCCACAAGTGCTTTAGAGTAAGTGTGTGTGTGTGTGTGTGTGTGTATATATATATATAGATATATATGTATATATATTTTTCTTCTAAGTGCTTGAAGTGACTAGCTTGACTGGGTCTCTAGCTGCTACTGTAAAATAAGGGTGCGACAGTTGAGTAGATAACAAGTATGTTAGACTGGAAAGTTAAGAAAAGGTAAAATTGTGACAGGATCACTTGATGAAGGAAACTGCACGAAGAGGATGATTATGAAGACTAGCAGAAAATAGACAGGGCTGGGAAAATAAATTGAATTTGCTGATGTTACATAACTATCTTAGCGAAGCCTCTAGATTCATTAATTTGGAGAACGTGCTTTATAAGGGAGAGAGGTTGTGTGTGGTTTTACTTCTAGCAAATTGACTAATTTAGAGAGGAGGTTTTGGAGGCTCAAGGTATTATTACTTCATTTGATCTAGTTTGTATGATTCTGTCTAGCACGTAAGTTTTTTAGTGTGTTCAGCTATTGTGTTCTAGGACACTTGCATTGACTGTTGCAAAGATCCAAAAAAACCATGAATTGGCACAGTAGCATTTTTTGAGTTTAGACACTGAAATTAAAACAATAACGTGGAAAACTTTCTCCTGTACTGGAGGATATTTGAGTTGTACGAAGAAGATAGTAGTGTAAGCATTTTTTTCATCAGGAAAGAAAGAAGGCAGGAAAAGAATGATTTTACTATAAAAAGAACACTTAAATAGGTAGTACTTGTGAGTCTCTTGTCCTAGTGCCAACAAATATGACCTAAAGAGTATGAGATGGGAGTAGGAGCAGAGCCAGGAGAGTGCAGCTTACTGTGTCTGATGGGCACCTCTCCCTTCTCGAGGGAGAGCTCAGCAAATGCAGCCCAGTGGTATGTGTATGACTCAATTTTGAGCTTGTGCATGAAGAGGCTTGACTTCTGAACAGCAGTGGAAGATTATTGTGTTTGTTTCCATCCTGATCTCTAATTTTGAAATTGTAGTTCTTATAAAGAAAGATCTGTTGGAGAACTCAAACTTTGTATTACTATCTTTCAACTCTAGTAATGGGGGATAAATATTCAATTAATGTAAACAAACATTTTGTACCTGATACAGGCCTTTTCTGTATTTTTCTCTAAATGGAGTTAAATTGAAAGGTGTTTTGATCAGTTATTAACTTACCATCATACATTTTTATCAAAGGTCTTATATCACTTCTACTACAAAACAGATTTTTGTTGCAAAAGCCTCCTCAACTGCTAGCCCTGTAGTCTTCTGCTGTTAATGCCATCTAGCGCCTTTTTACAGGCTTCATGTTGTTCCACTCACCTTCTCAACTGTGCAGAGAAATTCTGTGCTGACTTACAACCTAACTTCCTCACAAAGTGCTTGGAGGTTTTTCCCAAAGTTCTGGGCCAGGAAGCTGCTGTGAAACTGCCTCTAGCAATGAGGAAAGAACAAGGTAATATGTAGATTCTGGATTTCTAAGAAGGAAATTCCTACAACTGCAGAACTTGTTTTAAAAAAATCTGTATTTTTGTACTGTACATCAAAACTTTAAATTACACTACTGAGGATGTTTTGATCTAACCTAARACATTGTATGTATTCCTTCATAAGGGACTTATTGCTGACAAAATACATTCTGATTTATAGAGATTCTCTGACTGCTCAACATATTATTTGCTAGTGTGGAAAATGTATGTGTATATGTAGCTGCATTGCAACTGTGTAAGGCTGAAAAAATACAGTCTCTTCTCTCTTCATGTCACAAGGTCTGGGATTTTTGGATCTGCTTATAGTACTCAATACAGTGAAAATGATAGTATATTGACATCTCAAACCTCAATAAATTATGTATTTCTAAGCAAAATATTTCTTGGATAAGAACTGGATTAAAGCTTCAGTGTTCTAGCAAGGCCATTAGACCATGAAATCTAGAGGTTCTTCAGAAGTAGGTGTGTAAAGGTTTTATAAATCCAACAGGAGTGGGGGAATTGTTGCCTAGCGCTTCAGAATATTGAAGTCGAGCATTGCTACATAGGTAATGAATTGTTTTCTGATGGTGCTTCCTCCCTTTGCTGACTACAAGGGGAATCTGGCCTCCTAACTTAGGTCTTCCCTCAAAAAATGCCTTTTGAGCTGTCCATGTGGTTATTCCCTCAGTTCAAATGAGCCAAGTTAACAAAGACATGCAGTTACTGGCTTGCTTAGAAAGCGCTTGAGGTGTGGATTTCTGCAGAGCCTCAGTGTTGGTACCTTTCAGGCAGATTGGCGATGGAAGGTTTAGATGTTACGAGACTGTAAGGCAAGGTCTCTCTGAATTATTATCTAAGGCAGTACATCTGTTAGCCTGTCCTGTGGAGATTTGAACCTGCTGATGTCTTTCTGGAGGGGAGAAAAAATAGGAGAGGTAATTGCCACAATACAGATATGAGTTGTCTTTTTAAGTACTTTGATTTGGTGGTGCAAGATACTAAAAAAATCTCAAAATTAAAGTGAACTAGTTTCAGCTGAGGTTTTATATACCCTTTTAGAGAGGGGACAAGGGAACACTGAAGTGCTGAAAACTTTTTTTTTCTTTTTTTTTAAATAATGTCCTTCTATTACTTAAGCACTCTGCTTTCCTTATTTGTGTAGAGCTGTAAGTAAAGCTTTGCAGTGCTTTGGACCAAAGGAATCTTTGTTTTTATTTTTAGATAGCTTTTGAACAGTTTCTCTTCMGAAAGAGGAGTTCTGTATTACAAATCTTCCTATAGATACCTGTCTGGAGGGTTTTTAGCCATCCACCTAGTCCATGATACAGTGTGCCTTCTTAAGGTTAATGCTCTTTTTTTTTTTTTYCTTCTTGCAGCCTTTTAGGGATATAGTTAGATGACCTAAAAACCACAATAAGTTAATACCTTGAAGTTGCTGCCCTCTGCAACTGTAATACTGCAACTGACCTGGCAGACTGGTATACTGGGTAAAACTTAGTTTGACCAAATCAGAAGTATTTATCTTTCCTGGTGGACTGGTGTATTTGCAGCTGTTCTGGGGTTATACTTATGTTTTTTCCCTCTGATGCATTTTTGAGTATATATCAGAACAGTATATGGARAAATACCTGAACAGCTATATGTATGCGAACAGCTATATGTATGCAAACAGCTGTATTTGTAGTATAAATGGATTATTTGTTTGGTGTTTACCAAATGTACAAAAGGGACAGGGTAAGATTGCGTAGGTTTATGGAGTTAGAACAGCTGGGACTAAGGGGGTGGCAAGTGGAGGGAGGAAGTCAGTCCTCTGGGAGGGAGGGAGCCTCAGCTGCCAAGTAATTGCCACCAGGCATCCTGGCAGCTCTTACTACGCACTCCTCAGGCTTCTTCCAGGAAACCAGTCTTTCTCTGAAAAATCTTTGGGAAACGCAGGTAAAATCAGAAAGGGAGTTTAATGATTTTTTTTTTTTCCTGCTCATGTTTTGTCCACTGAATCTCCCAAATATTTTGGTCTGCAAGTACCACACTTTGTGTCTGTGCCTGAGAGAAAGCTTGTGAGGTAGACAGATGGAGATGGTGCTAYCAGGACATGAAAGAGGGAGTAGCCTGTTTAAGGTGATGAGTTTTCTAGGTCTTTAGTTTTTTGGCCCAGAGACAAAGAATACTTCTTCCCCTTAAAGCTTGTTTCAGGTCTTCTGTGGTCTTATARTATACATATTAGTTATTTCTGACACTGTTTATGCGTTCTTATTAGATGAAATGAAAGGCTATTTGAATCTCTATTTTAACAGCTCACAACTACAGGCTTGCTTTATAGTGAAAGCCTTTGAGTCTGGAAAGATCCTTTTTGTTGCATGTGTTCAAGCAGCTTTTACAGTTTATACACATTATTTTTAGGTGGTTTTTAAATAGAAATCTACCAGCTACTAATGTATGACAAATTATAGGGAGTTTGTAGGAAGTGTGGTAGGTCAGGCCTCCAGAACATACATGGAATAAATGACAAAGAGCTGTTCTATCTGGCCTTAAAATGGGAGGATTTCATCAGTTGTATGGAGGGGGAGGATTTCTAAAGCTATAGAAATGAAACAACATGGGAGGTGGGATGCAGGAGAGTGAGGAACTGTTTAAAAACAAAACAAAACGCCCTCCTTGTTCCCCCCCCCCCCCAAAAAAAAAAGGAGAAAAAAAAAGGGATGTAGGCATGTAAAAGGCTGGAAATAAAAGTCAGTGGAGGGAGAAGAAGTGAACTTCTGTGTGCAGCAGCCTGTTGAAAACTTTGAACAGTTACTTCTGGACATTTTATACTGAAAAGTTAGTTGTTCTGTGACTTATACTTGCTGTCAGATAACCAAGTTTGCACTGGCTATTTGAACCCACTTGTCACTTCGTGTTGATAAATCTGAAGTGGAAGTAACAAGCATTTCTTTATTTGAAAAATAAAAATCTAGATTGACACTTTTGGTTTTACTTCAGATAGTGTTTATGTAGTGCTTAGTATAATAGAGCTTTGACCAAATTGATTCTATTAGAAAAGCAATAGAGATACTGAGAAAATGAGAGTAGGCTGTGTGTATTTTTTTTAATGAAACTGTCAGTTGCTGAGAATAGGTAACTTCATCTGTAAAGTTTAATATTGAGAATTCATTGCATGTGCCTCAATTTAGAAACTAAGAAAATGAAGCTGCAATAACATCTTCAGCATTTAACAGAAAAATATATCTGTAATTAGTTGCCAAAAGCTGTAATCATCCAGCCACTGCTGGATTTCTGTTCCTTTCCAACACGTCTGAGAGCTGCTTTTGAATTAGTCTCTGAAGCTTTACTGAAAACCTGAGTTCCTCTGTCAAAATTAGTTGAATTAGATGCTATCTGCTCTCCTATGTATTAAAGATAGAACTTTTCTGAAGTTTGAATACACTTGAAGCACCTATGCAGACCCCTATGTAGAAGTTGATCACAATTTCTGATAACATTAATAGAAAATATTAATGGAAATTAAAATTACTACTTACAAAATGTTTTTACAAGTTTGTCTAGCCTGCATTTCATGCATACTGTTACTTTTAGTAGTGAAAGTACATGACCAGTAGCCAGCATCTGACAGCATGCTTTGTTTTACTGCAGTTCCACACACTGTTTTCATACAGTCATTTCCTGAGGCTAACCAGAGCTGTGCTTTCCTGCTCTTGTCAGGCRCTTTGGTGTGTTTAATTCAAGTAATAAAGTGGTAGGGACAGTGATATTGAAGTTTTCAGAGTAAGGGACGACCAGATAAGTCTGACTTGGAGCATACAAACCTTGCTACAGTTAGGAATAAGTCTTGTAAGACTGAGGCTTATTACAAAGTGTATTAGATATAACAAATGTTTGACTAGTCTGAGAATAATGAATACTTTTTTTTTTTTTTTTATGTGTTCCTGGCCTAGTTGCCACTGAATGGCCTTTCTGAGTGTCAATTTGAAAATAAATATATACTATAATGGTGTTTCTGTCTTTTGCTGAATAAAAAAATAACAATTCTGAGGCTAATACTATGTTTTCTGGTCTGAATTGTTTTTAGGTTTTTAGTGTACTATTGCTAGTCATGTTGTTAGAATAGTGATATTTCTTTTTTATTTAAACTGGAACATTTTGAACACTTAAGTAAATGTTGATTGTAGTACTTCTCTGTGGAGTGGGGAAGGAAAGTGGTATGTACCTATATATTTTTATTATCATTGCAATAGTAAGTTAGGGAAAAGAGCCAGAAGAGGTAGCAGAATTCACATTTGTTGTCTTTGAGAGAGCATCTTCTAACTTTTACGGTTCATGCTTCTATTTTCTGTGCTGCTGGATACCTGAAATTAGGAATTTTGGTTTATGGTGTGTGTGTGTGTGTGTGTGTGTTCTCCCCTTCCCCACCCCCTGCCATGCTGTGGGTTAAAGTTACAGGGTCCAGCCTTTTGTCTCTGGCACCATTTGTGATCTCTTTGCTTCTTTCTAGACTAATGCTTTGTGTAAATTGCAATTACCTCTGAAGATGACTTGGAAAATCTGCCTGTTACAGTATTTGCTCATCTATACCAGTAGGCATTTCTCTAGAAAACTATACTTCATAGTCTAGTGGCTTGTATTCTGTTTTTGAAGACTATGACAGAATGTTATTTGAGATCTACAAAAAGTCAAGTATCAAGCCATGCGTTTTTCTTGGTGATTCTACAATAGCATTAAAGCATACAAAGTACTTAAGATGATGATTTCTATTTCTTAATTTTCTTCAACTTGATGTAATACTGGGATACAGTGACAGAAGAGTGGCAACCAAAATGAGTAAGTTTAAGTTACTGGTAGTATAAGCCTCCCTCTTCCTCAAGGAGGAAAAAGTAATGCTGAGTGTATCCCCACCCCGGCACCCTTCCCCCAGCACACGGCTGAAAATGTCTATTCGTTCTTCTTGGTTGCCTTTTGCCTGCACTGCTGGCATATTCATGTCATTTCCTGTTTGTTTACTTTTTTGTGTTTCTGGACGTGGAATGGATGAGAGTGTACCTCTAAGTTCTTTAGAAAAACCCAAACCTACATTGTCACTGGACACTTTCTAATCTTTTTATTTTTGTAATTTTAAAAAGATATGTTGTTGCTCAAAAAGTAGTTTCTTGTACTAAGAAGCCTTCTCAGTCGTGGGCTGGTAGCCCACGAATGCTAAAAAGATTGACAAAAATATTTATGTATCTTCCCAAAATTTTCTAGAGAAAAGGGGAAAAAGGAAACTTCTTCAGTAGCTTTATTCAGTAAAAAGTAGAATTTCTCCAAGGACTGTGGATGGGTCCCAGAAAGCTGCTTCATTTATTTGTAATCTGTTCTTAGTTCTAGCTACTTGTCAGACTTGTCAGATTCTGAAATATTTTTGCTGCTGTACTGCTTGACCTTTTTCCTTAGCTTGTTTCTCACTGCAAGGCAGATCTGTGACTGCATTTCCTTGTCGTGATAGACATTTCAAAAACACCTTCCTTCTGAAGAACCTTAGGAAATTCCTAGCTTGGTGCATCAAAACYGCTCCCTGACGTCACACCAGCTAAGCCAATGTACTGATAGATGCCACTCACTTCTGGTGTGGAGTCCATGTAAGGCAGATGGTTTTGCATGGCAAATGTCTCTAAATCTGCTACTACTGCTAANCCCGAAGTGCTCTGCAGATGTGGCTTATGGCAAAGAAATCTGTGGGAGTCTTTCATTTTGTGAAAATTTGGTGAAATGATTGTGACTTGATGATAGTTTACAGGAGTTATGCTTGAAAAGTTGCAATAGTGTTCAATCATGATGAGATTTATAGCTATGTGGATTGTTTCATTACACACAGACTTTCCTGTCACTCCAATGGGAGCTCTATTTCTCTGAGCCAGGTTTCTCTAGTCTCCCATGCATGTGGAAAAGCTCTGCAAATGGATCAATCATGGSCTATAGAAAAATTGAAATTTAAAATGTAGATGTGTCAATTGAAATTTCCCCCATCACCCCAATCTTTTAAAGATATCAGAAACRTAAAAGTACAAGGAATTAATAGTGTTATGCTCATTCTTAAATTTCAACAGTGTTAAAACCAGTTACTCATACAGTATGAGGTTAGGCTGGAAATAATTGCAACTGGAAGTTAATAAAAACCAGCAGTTTACAAATTGCTGCTTTCTTCTCTCTCTCTCTCTCTCTCTCTCTCTCTCTCTCTCTCTAAGTTCAGGAGTATCAAGAATATCCAGATTTATCCTAATTAAAGCATGTAGCTTTCATGCTTCGTAGCTCAGCTACTCTCTGGTTATTAAAGTAAACTATCCCCACAAAGATCTCATCTTTATTTTAGATAAGTCTGCTATGGGRTTTTGGTTACAAAAATCTTGTCTAGCCTGAGTTAAGTGGTTAGACATGGTAGACGTTGTGCCTGCTGCCCCCAGCGAGAGTTTACCCTCTTCCTAATGGGTTTGTTGCAGAGACTGATCTTTGTCCCATCAATCTCCAGCAGTTTTACTAGGAACATAGCTTAAGAGAAAGGAGTTTTTATATGCTGGTAACTGATTCAGCCCTTCCTCTGCTCTGAGTAGTTTGGCGTCCGTACTCAAATGTATCACTTTTTTTCTCCCATTTTGAGATAGCATCTCCTGGGAAGGTGGGATCTTTGTGGGGGGGGGGGGGGGGGGGGGGGGGAGGTTTTTTTTTTTTTTGCTTCACAGCTGCTCTGAGGGTGTGTTTACAGGCTGCATTCTTGCCTGTGCTTGGGCATGCTGAGGAGTGCTTCCTGCAATTGAAATGTGGTGGTTGGTCAGAACTGCTGTTCTGGTTGATTGTAATGTGGAATAAAATGGGATTACTTGAACCTCTTTCAGTGTGGGTTTTTTTGGGGTGTGTGTGTGGTGATACTCTTTTTAATTGTTTTTACTGGATGTGCTTTTCTAGTGAGTTTGAAGTCATGTATTTCAGCTGAAGAGGGGATGACCTCCAGGACTAGTAACTTCASTGCTCTAATGCCTGCAGCCAAATAACCAGATAGATTTTTGTTAGACTGTTCCAAGTTGGAAACTCAATGTAGTAGTTAAACTGGCTTAGAGTAATCAGACAAGTCTCTTTAGTATGACTCAGAAATGTAATGAGAAAAGGTTTTTAAACTCTATATATTTCTTGACCTTTAAAATCACTTGGTTAGCTTTAACTGTAGCATCAAGGAACCAAGCGGCAAGGCTGCAGCTTTGAAAGTGTTGCTTTATTAATGAGAAATGCATCCAAAAAGGGATCCTTGTCCCTTCTCAAAGAAAGATTGTCAGAGCAGGAGTCAGGCTGCCTATTAAGCAGGAAGGGAAACTCTCTTAATAAAATACTTGCAAAGTGGCCACCTGGAGATGTGTTTATTACTTTGCTAAATATTACAGGCTGTGCTGTAGTGCAGTTACCGTTTGGGGAAAATAATATAACTTAAAGGGGTATGTTTTTCCTTTGGTATTTTTATTCTGGCTTGTTGGTACAATTGTTTGAAACTAACTGGCCCTAGTAACTAGAATTGCTTGTTCTGAAGAAAGTAGTTTTCTTCCTCCCTCTAAAGTGAATTATTTGACAAGTAGCTCAAATATGTAGGTACTTGCATTTATTCTGTGTCTAATAAATGTGCATATTAATGTATTTCTTTAGAAATTCTGTCCTGATAACCTGGTATTAGTATTTTTTTGGGGGGGTTTCTTTTGGAGAGAAACTAAGATTTGTCATCAAATTGCAGTTGTCTCTCTCTGCTCCTGGCTCCTGAAAAGGAAAATATTCTTCATAGCATTTGGAGGGTTTTTACAGGTATTTATGTGTATTCTTGTGCTAGGTAGGTATTTTAGATCATGAACTCCGAGTGAGCAAGGCTCAAAGATGTGAGTAGTTGCTASTGACTATTGATAACATTTAAAGCAATACAGCTAGGGACAAGGTTTGCTGCCTCCTTTCGTGTTCTGTCTGCTTTGTGCCATCTCTAAGAACTTAACTTCTGTCATGCATAGGCATAACAGTGTTACTTGTAGCATTTTGGTAGCTTTTTGAGGGTATTAGTTGATCTAATGGACCCTTGTGATGAGGTCTGTCCTTTCACATCTGGTTTGGATGGCCTGTATAAGGATTGCTGAAGTAGGACTTCACAATAGACTGAGGAGGAGAAAAAATAAAATACTTAGAAGTTAATTTTCTTTATATCCTAAGAGCAACAGAAAATACATTCTGAGAGTTAGGAAGTTATATAAATATTAAAAATAACTATTTCCCTCCTCGTAAAAAGTATATTTAGATAGATATAATGTAAAACTAACATGAGCTTTTGAGAAAATAAAAATAGATTTGAGTATCTGATCTATTCTTACTCTTTTTAGGCCATCGTTATCTATTGCATGACCTATTTCCGAAGAATAATAAGCTGTGTCATTTGGGGAGTGATGTTTAAAGGCTTAAAATGTAAATGTCAAAAAGTTGCTATTTGACCCTTATGCTAGGGGGTATTGAGGGGTTCTGTTTTGCTCTATGCAAGTACCAAGATTTTTAGTTCCTCCCTTGACTCCCCTTCAGTTTAAGTGTACTAATTTCTATGCAGGAAAATATCTAGATATTCTACATGCATTAAAACTTTGGGGGGAGAGGGGCAGGGTTAATCAAATAAACTGTTACCAATTAAAATAAGCTTAAATGTTGTCATGTAATGAGATATCTTAGGTTTAATATTCTGTAAGAAATTGTGTGTGTGTATGTGTGTATATATAGTATTTTTAAAATATCCTAGCAATCAGTAATAGTTATTTTGTCAAATTGTTGCTTTCTAGAAGGCAAAAATCTCCTTATTCCATATGGTGTTCCGTAAGTATGATTTTTCTATAGTCTTTCTGAAAGAGTACATTTTTAATGTTAGATCTGCTCCATTTCCAAACTGAAAACCTGCTACTCTGAGCTGAGATTTTTCCCCAAATCTCTTCCTTGCTGGGTCTCTTCCAGCTCAAAATAATACTGACTTCTGTCAGAGATGAATCCTTGTAGTTGACTTGTGTCATCAGGAGCCACAAAAGTAAGATGYCTTAAAGTTTATGTAAGCCAGGTTGCTTTGGAATTGCTTGGATATTACTGCAGGGTTTATATAATGAAATTAAAATGTATTACAGTATTTACTTAAGACCTTAATTTTTTGTTAGCAGCAAATAAACTTGCAGCTATTTCTTATTTTAACATTAACATTTTAACATTGCACATTTTTAAGTGCACTGTGGAGAAGTGGAACACTACAGAATATTGATATTGGGTCTTTAAAATACTGTGCATGTGGTCTCAGTTGACTTTGCACTTCATTTCCCTTTTAGTTTTTGAGATTTTTGTGGTGATGTACCCAGCTAGTGGCTTGCTCTTTGGAGACAAATTGAGTATTTGGATAGCTCTCTAAAGACAGCTGTCTCCCATTTTTAAAACAATCTACAGTTCATAATTTAGACTTACCCTTAAATGTTATCCTAAATGAATGGGAAAGCTTCCACTGGTTAAGAATTTTTGATTTAAGATGTGGAGTGGAATGTGCTATTTCTATATTCAGTCTTCTCTCAGTTTTTGGTACTATATCTTTCTCTGTAAGTTATTTTGTCTTTACTGACATCCCTTTTTGTTTGCATCTTTTTTTTTTCCTACTCCTTAAACTTCAGTCCTGCTTTCTTCTGATTTGCAATACTAAACTTTAATGCATCACTAAGATAGTTGAAGCTGTCATCTAGCAGGCTGCCTGGAGGTCTTACCCATGACGTTTTGTGTCAAGTGCATGGGAAGATGCACTCTACCCAAAGCACTGAACTATATCAGTTTACATTTTAGTTGTATTTCTCAGGCTTGCTTCTAATTATAAAGGAAAGCTTTTTTTTTTTTCTTTTTTTGTCATTATTGATGGCTTGTCATTTCATTCCAAAATGACACAGGTTAATGCAGATTTCTCTATTTTAAAACTACTAATATTTTCTCTATTTAACAATCTCTAGGAACAATTTCAGTGCTGTGTCTGTTTGGAACAACTCTTCCTCCCCACACCAACATTTTGCCTTTGACCACAGACTTTTTTAACTTTTTTTTTTCCTTTCTTCCCCTACCCCCCTCCCCCACTTAAAGATATGGAACAGCGTCACAAAAAAAGTGAAGTTTACAATGCTATATGTGCTCAACTAAATGAGAAATGGTACAGATTGAGGCATAAACTTCCTTCCTTAGCATCCTCCCTTTTTTCTGCTAAGACCTTTTGTTGTTCTTATTTGTTTTTTTGAATATTTATAAAAACTTTTATTGGGCTTGCTCTTTCTTCCTGAAGGTTGTGTTCAGTATTCAGGATGACTGTTGGCATTATTATCTGAAAATGTATAAGGCAAATGTGAAACCATATTCATGTCCTCTTGTTAAGAAAATAATAGCATGCTTGTGCTAAACTTTTTTTTTTTCTGGAAGTGATCTGCATATTTTTGTAAACTATTTCCACAGTCCTTAGTCATTTTTCTGTAACTTTTTCTTCATGCAGACACTGCTAATCTTGTACTTTTAAGAAGTAAAAGCTTTCATAGTATAAGATAAAGGACCATTTGAGAGCAGATTCAGTTTAATCTGAGAAGTGCAAAGGCATTGACTTTGTAAAAAATTAGTGACAGCATCTGGCATTCATTTCAAGCAGGTGTCTGTAAGAGGACATTAACACTACACATGCACTCCCCCAAATTCATTTAATGACTCATACAGGATAAACATTTCTATAAGCAACGAATGAAATTATAATACCTTTTATYTATACCATTAGATGCAGTAACTGATACTGTTGCACCTTAAATTTGGGGATTCTCAAAAAGTATTTTGGGAACGTACTTTATTTTAAAATGAAACTTCCTTCACAGGAGTGTGTTGTGCAAATATTTTAGGGGAGGATTTTCAAAATGGCTTTGCATAGCACCTAGCACAGAGTTCCCAGGCTAAGTTACAAGTATGTTAGTGTTCCTTCTGTACGGAAGAGTAATGTGCAGTCTTCAGAAAACAGCAATGCTTTTTGAGAATTATTTCTCTGAAAACTCACACTATAGCTGGCTTARTTTGTTGAGAAATTTAACTGGAGCATGTAAAAAGTTAAAAACAAGCATTAAGACTTCAAGCATTCGGTAACAGACCACCAAAGACTTTCAGGTTTCCTTATATTTGCTGGGAAGTGAAACAGTATGTTATGAGCTGTTGTTTCTAAATAGTAAAAATCTTTACAGAAGTTGGTCAGCCCTTTGGAAGTGTCACAAAAACTGGTCAGGATCAACTCATCTAATTCGTCTRATTCTCTCTATCATGCAGCCAGTGTGTTACTTGAGCATGAGGAGCAGAATTGCAGCAGGAAGACGTGGGACCTAAGTCAGAGGCTCTTGCTCAGTTCTGGAAGTGCTGCTCTTCCCTTAAAACTCTTCTCACAGTGCTTAAGGCTAACTTCGCGTTGCTGCTTGAAATCATGGGGAAGGCCGCAAAGGAGAGGTGCCATTAAGGGTCAGCAGAAAAACCACGCGTGAGGCCCCGGCAATCCCTTCCTCAAGTAGCAGCCACCTTCCTGCCACTCAGCTGTCCGCGCTCTGTGGGCCTGCACCTTCCACTCATGCCTCTCTCATCTTCCTCAGTGCTTTCCTTGCCCATCTGATGGAATGGGAGGATTTTCATTCTTTTAATAAATGAGATGACAYTTAGGAATATTAGTAAATATGCACATCTGTGCTAGAAAGGTAATCTTGGAGCGCGGGAAAAATCCACTAAATCCACTGCAAGAAAAAGAGTGTATTTCCCTTCTGCTTAGTCAGTCTTGTGGTGTTTCAGCCAAACTGGCCTTCATTTCTATTCTCCTCATTTGCTTGCTTCTTTTCTTTCCAGCAGTAGTATCTTTTGTCCTTATTGGCCTCTGCTGGCTTATTTCTAAGTACCTAACCACCAATGGAAAGACCAAATTCTGTGCTATTTTCCCCCCTCCCCCCTTCCTATTTTCTTTACTCATTTTGCTGTGTTCCACATGGCAATTTTGAACTATTATATTGATCATCAAGAAGGGGGGAGGGGAAAAAGAAGGAAAAAAGGAAATCCTGCAGTTCTAACAGTCATTTTTTTGTCTGCTCAATGCAAAATATAGGAATGGGTTTAGAAGATGCACATAATTGCTCAGGGGATGGTAGCAACAGAATTCCTGATTTCTGGATTGGATTTCAAATTCTTAGAGAAGTAAGATAAGGGTGCTAAGTTGTTACGTGCTGACGCGTTGGGGTACTTTCAGGAGCAGGTGTTCATCTCTACAAGAGTCGTGCTCATGGCTTTAGTTGCCTAACTCCCTCCTAAGGCATGTGAGGTGCAGAACTGCTCCTGTCCCAGGCAGGCTGGGAGCTTGTCGCTCTCCTGCAGCAGGTCTTCTCTCTTCCAGCTGTCGATACCTTATTTACGTGAGTGGTGGTCTCCCTCAGGAATGATAAACATGTAAAATTAGGTGGCTGAATCTGAATCATGAGTAAGCAAGCAATCTGTTTTGGGGTCAGTAAACTCCTGCAGGTACATGATGCCAAAGTTGGGTGCAGATTTATTCTCAGTAAAATGCGCTGTAGCTAATCTATTCATGTTCTTTAGTTTCTCTGTAATGGATAAATCCTTCCTTCATAGAAAGAGAGATACTGAGGTGCTAGAGAAGTGTGCCATGTAAGGAACGGCTGGGGAGAGAGGGAGCTAGGTTCCAGCTGAAGTTACGGATGTTCATTTTTAAAAAAAAAACTTCTGTGAAGTTTTACTTTTATTAAAAAAAAAAAAAAAAATGAAAGCATACTGCTACTGTGAGAGGGATGGTTCTTTTCCTGGTTGTCTGCTCATGGCTATGCTGGGGTGGATCAGCTGCTTGGCTGGCTGGTGACTGATTGTGGAGGCACTTTTGGCAGGGCTAGTTTTCAGCTGGATTAATGAGCTGATGGCACTCTTATGAATTGGTTTGAGCTGGCTGCGGAGTTGTGCACTTACCAGCTGATTTCAGAGGAGTAGTGGACAGAAGCTGGAAAAAGATGTCCTAGCGTTCTTGTGATCTATTTAGGATGTATGGCAAGGTGTGAAATTTATAAATATCAGATAGCGGCAAGAGTAGGATCAGAAGAGAGCAAGAAAACACTGACAAGATTTTTTTTTTTTAACAAAAAACATTAAGATCTTGAATTGTAGAGAAGGAATCTTGTTTTAGAACAACTTTAATTGGTTTTCTCTGATTTGTGTGTTGAGCTGACTTTATTTTTTCTTTCTATTTTTGTTAGCCTTCCTTTACAACATCAGTGTCTCTTCACCCTAACTTATTCAGGAAAGCTGCTTATTCTACAGTATTGCTTTTTTGGCTATCACTTTTATGTCATATTTTATCCAGTTTAAAATGACAAAGTGGTTAAAACCTAAAAGTAAGTCCAGAATTTTTCTCACAGTTAAGTATCTGCTGAAAGTACATCTTTTACTTAAGTGAAACAGGGCTTTTATTTTCTAGATGGTTTATATTCTGACCATTTTAAATTCTTGTTATTTTTGTGTGGGGTGCTAGTTGTAGGACGTAATCCTTGCTTGCTTTGCATGTATTCCATAGTTATATGGAAAAATCAAAGTAGAATTCAAAAACAAAACAAAGCAGAACGTGTGATCAGCATTATTTTGAAAGATTTTTAAGGGCTTGAAGAGAATATACTTAAGTGTCTCTAGGCAAACACAATGTATGGAATTAAAGAAGCTTATAGTTTTCTCCTCCATTTTTACTGAAGGGTTTGTATGGTGGCCTGGGCTATCTTTGAGACATTTTGAGGAAATCTTGTCTTGAGTTTTCTGCTAAATGCTGTATTAACTGAAGGGTTTCTTGATAACATCTAGTTAATTATTAAAAACTCCAGTGTTCCTCATTATAAAGATAGTGTTAGGGAGAGATGGGAAAGTTGAGGTAATTTTTAAAATTGAACTAGTGCAGTGAAAAACATATTTGCAAAGAAATTGAAATCTTTTTTAAAAAAAAAGATACACATTTTTAACATGACTGCTCAGTATAACTGCTGTGTAAATAGAGCAATGTAGGTTAATACAGTCATATGTACTTTTTCATTTAATTTTATGTATGCTGAGCATATTCTCATTTTCATGAAACGTTCTCTAACACTTTTTCTTCTTGCTGATTGGATCTATTTAGATAATAGCTAGGTTATGGTAATATATATTTCTATAGTATTTTCTGGCGTAAACCAATTGCAATGTGCAATCTTCCTTTTTCTTTT
>NW_028185295.1:1965835-2024005 GCF_003343005.1 Rhea americana
TTTTTGTTGCTGATAACAGATGATGATGTACCTGCAGATATGGTTGCAGAAGAATCGGGTCCTGGTGCACAAAATGGTCCATACCAACTTCGCAGAAAAACTCTTCTACCTAAAAGAACAGCTTGCCCTACAAAGAGCAGTATGGAGGTAGTATGTATTTATTTACTATAATAGATCTTCCTACCTCAGGAGTCTGCAGCTAATTGGTGCTTTTCTTAAGTTGTCTGATGACTGAACTAATTCATGCTTGTTTTGCTAAAGGGTGCCTCCACTTCAGCTACTGAAAACTTTGGTCATCGAGCTAAACGTGCTAGAGTATCTGGAAAATCTCAAGATTTATCAGGTAATTTATCTTATTTTATTTTATTTAAAAGAACAAGAAAAGATGGGAGGAGGACATGACAGTTTCCAAGTTTTTTCCCATCTGTTTTCCAACCAAGAATCTGAAATGAGAAAGCAGCTACTAACTTGTTCTGAACTTCAAATGTAGAAGCTTGGTGTTAGTCTGACCTTCAGAAGCTGGTGCTTTAGTTTACTTGCTACTGGCTCTGCTGTAGACTTAATTTTTTTTGTGGAAGTCCTGACTGTTTGTATACAAGCTAATGGTAGAAGCTGTAATACAGCAGTAGTGCAACACTCTGGTCAGACTTATCTACCATTTCTCATATTGATATTGCTGTACTATTGTAGTATGTTTAGAGATTTCTGGTATAGCATTATGGCACTTCATTGTGGATTTTGTGTGTGTGTGTTTGCATGCATCCAAACTTTTCTCCCTTCTATGTCCGTTGTCAGTCTCTTTCTTTCTTGTCTCCTGACAAAATACAGTTGCATGAGACTTTCTGTCACTTTTTTTTTTTCTGGGAAATCAGCACTAAAATTTGCCATCTCCCATTCCCTTTTGCCCATTCCCCAGGCAGCGGGATGTCTTTTTTGTCAATAAGAAACACATATTGATCTGGTAGTATGGTGTGTTTTTGTGTGTGTGTGTGGTTATTTTTGTTTTTTTGTTTTTTGGATTTTTTACTAGATCTAGTTTATTCTCAGTGATTTGGTTTCTGTTGCTTTTCTTGGGCTCTTGTGTTCTGTGTCTATCTTATGCTTCTGAATTAAAAATGAAGAGCTGGCACAAGCCTTTGGCCACTTGTCTTTCCTTCTGTTGAAGTCTGTTCCTTTTGGCTTCTGAACTTTTTCTTAGTGTGGATTTTTATCCTTTGAGTCCTCTGTCTTCCTCTGTTTTATTGCCCCTGCTGATTTTGATTATCTTTTTTAATTCAGTAGCTGCTTACAGATCATTTAACCTCAGGTTTCTCTCCTTGAAGTGGTGAGGACCAATTGAGTGTCAGCTTGTTTCATTTTACTCTCCAGGTTCATACCCTGATTTGATTGATACCTAGAGCTTTGCACAAAGGCCTTCAATTAGCTTTTTTTATAAACTTGATTGGTTTCTCTTGCCAATTCTTGTTTTTATTTGAGGTCATTCACTTTTGATATGTTCTTCATTAGACTATTACTCACCTTCTTGTTTTAAGTAAGGTATAGTCTTAGTCTCAAATCCTCTGGTGCAAATTAAATTACACCATGACTGGCACAGACTTCCAAATAAATTCTCATACTGTTGCTGCACGTGCCTGTTGTCACATTAATGAGCTTATTTGGGAAGGTATGAGGATTGTAGAGGCCACTCCAGTACAGAATTATCATGAGAGGAAATGTAAACAATGACTTTTATAATGGTACCCTTACGCTTGTATTCAAACCAGTTACAATCTGACCTTTCGATTTACTGAAAAGGAATGTCCTTGTGAGCTTGTGTGTTTTCTTTCTCTCTCTCTTTCTGTCTTTTTTCTTCTGTTCTTCCTTTCCCCCCACATAGGTGTTCAGTTTGAACTGTTTTTTWTTATTATTATTATTATTATTTTATTTTTGTAGCTTTATCTATTGCTCAGCCTTTATTTATTTAAGGGGTAGTTAATGGTAGCTGTTGTGCCTGGCAGTAGGCATGAGATTTTCTGGAACGTGGCACGTGGAGCTGGTATGTTGTCATTTGGAACGTACAGCTGTTTATTTTAGAACCAGAGATGAAATGGAGGCTTGGGGCTAGTAACATTACAATATGTCTGAGTGGAGACCATTCCTTGTTGTAAGGACTCTGAATAGAGGAAAATTTGAGGAAGATGAAAGGAGAAATGCCAGTTGGTGTCCACAGCTGGAGTGGAGGCAGTATGTGTGTGGGGTGGGGAGGGGGGGGAAGGGGAAAACAGGGACAGAAAACTGTTTGTTATTCTAGTACTTATTTCAGAATTAGTGCTGTAGTGCTGCTATGAAAGAGTTGCCATTCAAAACTTAYATGTTCCTCTTGACAGTGTATCAGACTGTGTTTCAAAAAAGTCAGCAAAATACTGACTTTTTTTTCTTACCTGCAACCCTATCCTCTGATAGTCTGTGTAATGGACAGTGTCGCTTTCAATCCTGAGACAAAGATTAACGAAATGTACAAGAATCTTAATGAGAAATCAACACACTAAAGTACTGGGTTTTTTTTATTATTTTAATACAACAGCCTCTTAAGCAGAATACTAAAAATTGAAGAAAACAAAAGTTTAGATTAAAAAAAGGCATGATAGAGCTATGTTGCTTACACTTCAAATTACTGGTGAACCTAGCAATTCAGCATTTGTAGAACATCTTTATAAAATGTTTACCTCTTTCAGAGCTTACAGGGGCAAATACTTGTATCAAATGGTGATATTTTTAGTACATCTGATTCACGGGAAGACTTAAATTCACTATATTTTGACAGTTCCGTATATTGATYGAACTGTAATTACACATCTCTTACAATGAGAAAAGTGGTACTGAAGAAGGTAAAAGATCACAGTATCAGTTTAATCCACTGTTTCAGTCATTTAACATTCTTCCTTTTTGCTTACTCTGCAGGTTTTTTCCTTTTTAATGTTTCTGAATTTGCATATTCAATTTATACTGGGCAGTTCTTACTGACTTTTAACCATCATTGAAAGACTTGAGTTCAGAGACAACTAATTTCTTTAACTCTTTTTCCTTGCTGAACTCTGGAGTTGCAGTAGATACTGAAATTGTTCCATGAGTTAYATTATTTGTTATGCTTATGTTGTTATATTAGATTGCAGTTGTGAAGTTTGTGTTGATTATTATGTGAACTATAAGCTATTAGATCATGTAACTTGCTGCACTTCTGTTTGTTTTAGTCTTTTTCTTTTCTTTTTTTTCTTTAAGATCACTATTTGCCAAGTTTCCTGTCTCATTTCTGCTTCTTAGGAAGAAAATACTTTTACTAAATGCTGCCTTACTGAGTAAAAGCTATTTGTCTCCATCTTCTCCACTGAAGTGGACAGACAGTATCCATGCAAGACGTTAATATTACAACTTGGGATTCACAGAATGGCATTCTTCATCTTTTTTCAAAGACTCTTAACTCATTTTCAAACAGTTGTCCCTGTGCTTCTTGATGATGTTACCAGTGATCAAAACAGAAACTGGATTAGCTTCATGCGTTTGCTATGGAAGCAGAGCAACTTAGCTAGCTGTGTTTCTAATCTTTGTTAGTCTAGTGAACACTTTATTCAGAATTTTCAGTTGCCAACTACCTGCAACTGGTTTGCCCTTCGCGTTACTCTTGCCCTTTTACTCTTTTTTTGTAACATTTAGTTGGAAAAGTGTCTGCACAGAATGTGTGTATATGTACCTATGTATATATGTACACACACATATATACGTGTGTGTGTATACACCCACGTGTACATGTATATATGTAGTGTATATGTGTGTGTGTATATATTATGTACATAAAAGTATGCATTTCTTAACCTTCATTTTGTCAATAGGAGTAAAACTGTTAGGAGTAGTGAAGCACAAATGATTTTGATTTGACTACGAGAAACTTTTAAAATTTTGGTTGCTTTTTTTTGTGAATTGGGAAGAACAAATTGAATGCATTYGTGCTTCGACAGATTACTAAACAAAGTATGAATTCACAAAATAAAACTTTGGAGTTCTTTCTCTTGGACACAGAAGATATTTAAGTATTTACAATAAAGTAGTCTACTCTTTAAAAATTACACTGGAGAATTTCAACTAGTAATCATTAGCTCGGTGATTTGAGCGGAGAAATCTTAAGTCAGTCTTAATTGCGCAGAAGGGCGACCTAATTTAAATCTTTTGCTTCTAAAGGATTTTGGGTAATGATGGAATAGGACAGCAAGTACCTGTAAAATCAGCTCTTCCTCCATTTTGCAAGTAGTGCCAAAGCTCCTAAGTAAGTAAACTGAAAAATTGAAATTTGTTTTTCGCAAAATTTTTTTGACATTTCCAAAGTTGGTTTCTACCTCTTGCGGTGAGGTGATGTCATTGAGACATGACCCAGGGAGGAAAAAGGAGTACGAGCTGTCATGTAACAGGAGCTCCTAGGTTAGTGAACTTCCTCCTTCAGTAGAAAACTAATCAAGGTCCTGACATACAGAAATTGAAAGACAAAACTTCAGGTTGGTTAGGAAGTAATAGATTGTCTTGGGAAGAAGGTGCCTCAAGGCTTAGCTTGTTGAAGCCAAAGACAGRTTGTGGAAGGCTGGGCAGGGACTTACTGGCTTGCCTTCACAACACCGCATTTCAGCTTGTAAGCCAGTAAGAAAGCTTTATCTCACACCTAACTGGAAGGCTGCTAGAAAAAGATGAATTCGAAAGCAATGTCCAATTGTCCTGTGATGGATTCCAAAGGTAATTAGGACTTTAGAATGAATTGCTTCTGCCTGCTTGAAGCAGGAAAAAATATTTGTCCTTTGGAAAAAATACTTTCTTAAAAACTAGCATGAATGCAGGTAACCTTCAGTGTTTCCTAACTCCGCTGACCTTGTGGATTGTCAGTATGTATTTTCCAGACTTTGGGCTTCATAAATACCTCTCTAGGACAAAACCATTTAAGGCTGTTGCCTGCTTTATACTAGCTTCTGTAGTTTATTGACTTCAGGCTGTCCCATAGGTTTTTGACTAAAAATAATTTCTTAATCTGGCACAAAGAGTACTGTTGCTGAAAGAATTTACCTTGCCTTGCTCCTGGGCACTCATTCCTGCCTCCTTTCTTGTGCCCATGGTAGCTTATCTGTGGCTTACAATGAGCTATGTCAGGGAAGATCTAGCAAAAAATTAATGGAAGAAGTGCAGGGGAGGAGTTTTGGTTTATTCTGTCCACAATCAATGCTACCAACCCAAAAGATGTCTTGGGAACAGGTAGCTGTGGACATGGAGAATGGTGTCAGTTTTCTACCGTATAGAGTTTTGTTGGATTAAAGAGGCATGTACCCATGGTTTATGAATGTAAGCTGTATTAGTGTTAAGAACAGCAATTACTCAGTTGGATAAATGCCCTCTTAGCGTCTCGGAGGAAAATCAGTGTTTGTGAATCACTTGAGTGAGGTTCAGGCAATGGCATGCAAACAACAGGTTTAGGGAAAGTCGCTGAAACGTCAGTGCTGTTTCAGAATTTTTGCTAACTGGTCTGGCCATGGATGTAAGCATAACTCCCTGGAAAAACAAGTGTACCAAAGTTTTAATCAATTCTACAATATTACAGACAGTTTAACGTCTTTATAAAGACACAGTTCTGATCCTGGCAATTTATGGCTTTTACCTCTTCTTACTGGAAATAACTTAGCAACTTGTGCCCCTTYGACTAGGGAAGACTTGGAATTTGGCTTATTTTTTCTGAAATGTCATGGAAAATTTTTTCCTGCTTTTAATCCCACAAGTTCAGTGGGCCTTYGTTCTGAGGATCATTTTACTGTTCTTTTAAAGTCAAAAAATCATGATCTGGTTGCTACCTAGGTTCAGATGTTTTAGGAAAGTTAATAATGCAAGGAGAGTTACATGGATTTTTATGAAAGTAGTAGGAGCTTTTAAAACCTTGTATACAAATCCTCTGAACTTTGGAAACTGTCCTGTATCATTTCTTCCTAAGAAATGATCCTAAAGAGAATGACTTAAAAAAAATGACTTTTGCAAACAGAGAACCATCCTACTCTGAGGATACCTGACACAAAGTTCTYGTAAGAAAACAGACGACAAATGGTATTTCCAGTAGAAACGCTCATATTTAGAGTGCACATGTGTACAAGAGTGGAAATGTAATAAATACTCAGTTCTTCCCCCAGGGATATAGGAAASTCACTTCTCAAACCTCTGGCATTTTTAAGAAATACAGCACTTGACTACTATTTATTTTTATTTATTTATTTATTTTACTTCTCTTTTTCATTGTCAAACCAAATTCAGAGAAAGAGCRTAAGTGGGAGTAAAAGGAAGGAGGAAATGCTGGAATTATTGTTGGCTGCAGGTTTTCCACATCTTAAATATCCTTTTTCCTAATGTCTTTATGGGGAAATGGGGGAAGAAAGCAGCTGTTTTTAGACAGTTACTATTTCAGTGTAAATTATTTYTTGTGTTTGAAAATATTTTAAAACCTTTTGACTTTGAAATTGGACTATTTTTGTATAGATAATGTGGGCTAATTGAGCCACAATAAACCTAATGACARTGAAGAGTCAGTATGTTTGGAACATTCTTCGTAGCCTGTTATGTTTCAATTGTATGCAGGCTGATTACCTTAAAAGAAAAGGTRCAATAGAGGTTCCAAAAGAGAACTTTGATTCTTAACACCAGAGTCAACTTCTTATTTTTTACTTTTTTTTTTTAATGGTAGATTTGATATAATTGGAATTAAGTGGTAATCATTAATATGGCAAGTTAGTGGTTTGTTTTAATCAGGATTTGGGTTGGTTAAATCCATCAATAATCTTACACAGATTACTATTTAATAGCAGCGCCTGCAGAACAGTATCTTCAGGAAAAATTGCCAGATGAAGTGGTTCTAAAGATCTTTTCCTACCTGCTGGAGCAGGATCTCTGTAGAGCAGCTTGTGTGTGTAAACGCTTCAGTGAGCTGGCTAATGATCCAATTTTGTGGTAAGTGAAAAGCTATTCCTGATTATCTTGAGAAATGTTAGATGTGCTGTACAAGATGCCAAGTACAATAGGAAAAATTGAAATGTTAGTTARGAATTACAATTAGTTGAATTAAAACCATTTGTTTCTTACGTGACTGATTTGCATACGTATTACTGGTTATTTATGAATATCTGAGTAAAGCTGGTGATTCTGTAGTATATCCTACTTAAATAATGACTGTCTAAAATTCAGTGGCCATTCCTTTCCTYCTTCCTCTCTTTATCCTTTTTCAGGTGTGTGAGAATTGTACTCCTTTACACAGAACAGTAAACATATTTCATAATGTGAAGTGCAAGTTKTTTTTTTAAACTCATACTTAAAATTTTGTACTCAATTGAAAAACTTTTTAATGGCGACTGTATACCTTGGGTTCCCCCTTATGTATCTACCTCCCTCCCCGCCCCTGGGTTATGGACAGCCTAGGATAAATGTGATCTAAATAAATTTTATAGGCAAAAATGGCATGCAAATTTTTATGCTGTTTTTTTTTTAAAATAAAGATTAAGACCAGAATTTAGACCTAAGAACAAGAATGAAATTGAACATAACATCGCAAAACATTGTTCTTTCTGTCCTAAAAGACAATCTTGGGGATGTCTTGTCAGCTGAACTACTACTTTTGATAGTTCATGTCATCCTGCATAGCTCAATTTGGTGTCAGCAGGGTAGAGTCTGAAATTTGTATTCTAGCACTGATCAAAAAAATCCAATTGCTCTGTGCTTATGGTGTTTCTCTGTCTCCCTCCTCCCCCCCTTAAGCCATTGTAATGTATCCAATGATGCACATTATACATCTTTTGAAATGCAGTGCATCATTTGTTCCTCTATGAATGCATTTTTCAGCCTTCTTTTTGACAAGGTGAGACACATTTTTTTCAGTTAAATCTTGTTATATTGTTAACTTTTTCCTAAGTATTTAAAACACTGCTTAAGCTATACTGATATACAATTGAACTCTGACTCCACAAACTACATAATAAATTGCTTAAATTTTCCACCATTAGAAGAARGATGCGCATTAAGGACATGGTTACTTGGACTCTTGAACATATGCCAAAATCTTTATTACCRCAGAGGTCAGTCCAACCAACTTCTAGCAGATAAGATCTGAAAAGAAGAATTACTAATGTTGAGGATGATCAGGTTTTCAAAAGAGAAATCTTATTGAAGCATTTTAGTGTTTGATACCAGTCTTGGTCAWATTCACTGTTACTGACTATGGCAAATGCTGTTGAAAAGTCCCATATRTAATGTTTGAGGTATATTAAAATGGAAGAGTAATCAGTATGTGTTCTTGGGTTTTTTTTGTTTTTTTTTGTTTTTCTCCCCTGAATGGCACTTCTCAGGAAAAGATTGTATATGGAAGTATTTGAGTACACACGTCCAATGATGCATCCTGAACCTGGTAAATTTTATCAGATTAATCCAGAAGAATATGAACATCCAAATCCCTGGAAAGAGAGCTTTCAGCAACTGGTAATAGTATTCGTTTATATTCCAATTTAACAATAGCGATTACATGATAGTGGACTGTCTTAAATTATTTTATATTTTGAGGTATTCTTTAGAGAGATGCAACRTGCCAAAGTGTATTGTCAGTGTCTACTCTTCTATCTTGAGTTTCCCTCAGGTTTTGCATCACTAAAGCTCTGTGGAAGGTTCTTGAGGTCTGTGGCTTGCAAATCACTTTCAAATAGATTTTTGTCATCGCACGTATTAATAAACCGATATGTACACTGGTCATCAAATTCATATGCTTTCTCCTTCAGTAAACTAAGCAGTATGTTGATAATATCACTTGGGCTTAAGTAGTGGCTTATAGCTAACATGATGGGAGSAAGAACAGGTTGTGTTTTAAGGCATGTTCATGACTGGACCTCTAATCCAAAGTATCAAAGTTACTGTGAGAGGCTGGGCATGGTGTTTGGAAACTGTAAGTGTGGAATTAAACAAAATAACTAGGCATATGTGTTACAATTAATTATGTAATGCTGTATATTTTAGCTAAAAAAACCTCTGAAAATAGAAATACTTGATTTAGCTGCTTAGTTCTGTACTGAAAACCAGGTACCAAGTTGCAAAGGTATAAGTTTCCTTTTTTTTTTTTTTTTTTTCCTTCTCCCCCCCAAATAAAATGCCATTCCTTTTAGCAAGCAGCTACAAAATCAAAAGATGGAAATATCTTTTGTGGAGTGAATAAGACACACAAAGAGCTTGTTGTCATCTTGTCAGTTGCTTCAGGGGCTTCTAGCTGTGTAAATTAGGCTCTTGGTGTAGTTGATTGCTCTTACGAGACTGTCGTATTTTTGATGTCATCGTTCCAAATTGGGTGGCTCGTATTGGAGGTCAGAATATAATCCTTTATTCTTGGAGCTAGCTGATACAAGTAAATGACTTGTTAAGTAGGGGATTGGTAGATCTCTTGTCTAAGAATTCAGATATCTTTATGTATTGAKATCTATTTGCTTGCAAGTTTATGATAAAACTTTTTTCTGTTTCAGTACAAAGGAGCACATGTAAAGCCAGGTTTTGCTGAACACTTCTACAGTAATCCTGCAAGATATAAAGGAAGAGAAAATATGTTGGTATGTTTCTAAAGCAGTTCTTAATACTACTTGTGCATCTTTTGCATCTGTCTAAACTTGTCTCTTTACTTCTAGTATTATGATACCATTGAGGATGCTCTTGGTGGAGTTCAAGAAGCTCATTTTGATGGACTTATCTTTGTTCACTCTGGAATATATACTGATGAATGGATATATATAGAATCTCCAATCACCATGATTGGTGCAGGTATTTAAACTGAAAAACATCTTTGTCTCAAAGTGTAATTTGTGTTCATTACCTCCTTCATTACAAAAATACTCTTAGTATATTAAATTTCCTGTATAAACATCCTTTTTGTTCATGAGCCTTGTCGATAACTGTTTTTATGCAAGTGTCACTAACCAAAAACTGACTGCTTCAGACTGAAGTACTGTTGTCTACTTGTTAGTTCTTGAAATAACTAACTTTTTATTTCACTAGGAGAAAAAATTAAATTTGTCAGTGTATTCAGTTACATGACTGCAGTTGAGATTTTTTTTCAGGTGGTCATTATGAAATTTGTTTAATGTATAACCTATCTCTGGAGTAGCATCCAGCAGTGGGAGCAAGCCCAAATTAGCATCTGTCCCATTTTCTTTTAACATCATAATTCTGCCTTGAGGAAGGAAATGAGAGCACCCATCAGGAAGGTTCTGACACTGGATATTCTTTCTCTGTTCATCTCCCAACTGTTCCACTAATGGAGATTCCTCTATGCAGAGAAGTGTAAACCTTTCCTGTTCTGAAAATTTTAAGAAGTTGATCTAAGGTAATATACTTGCCTGCAGATTGTGGTGCCTGAGGAGAGCTGTTTGCTTCTCTTGTCCCCTGCTGTGGGCATGGCAATCCTCAGCAGCACAGTAAAATGGCAAGAATTTAGTGCAGAGTGGTAAAGATCATGGTTAAGAGGTCTCAGAGCTCTTGCTTCATTGGGAACCTGGCGGTGAAATGGTAGCTCTCTGCTTTTTTTGAGGTAAAAGCAATAAWGTGTTTGGTTTTAAAGTTTTCAGATACCTGTTTGTTCTGGATACCAGAACAATTTCAGCTGTTTTGTTACTGAGTAAACCAGTTCTGGCATTTCTTGCCTGGATTTTACGGTCTTGGCATTGAGAACAATTTTGAACCATTAAGTGAGGTGGTTCCAGTATTAGTCTTAATCTACAGGAACAAGTTTTAAAGGTGCTGATGTGTTAGTATTTTAGTCAGATCACGATTGCACTTCTAAAGCTACTGTCCTGATAAATCCCGTTTTCTGAGCTTTAGTTTGTGTTTTGGAGCACACACTAGATTCCTTTTAGATGAGACTAAACTAAGAAAAGTTCTTGGAGTACATTTAGCGTACTCTAATAGCTAGTATGCATTCAGTCAAGAGGAACACACTAGAATTAGTCCCAAGTCATGATCCCTTTCCTCTGCTACCCTTCAGCATGTGTGGTTTTGATTCTCAGGACTGTTTGTTTCTGTAGTGTAATGGAAGTGGTGCTACAGTACCTGCTAATACAGATATTGCCTTAGACAAATCACAGAATACTCGTTGGCTTCTGTTTCAGGTAGAGGATGACAATATTAGATCCTAGTACAAGTAGGGCAAAAAACATTCAGTGTTTAAAATCTAGAAGAAACTGTGTCAGAGCTGTTCTAAGATATGAAATGTCTCCATTACTTCATGAAATCTGTGATACCTGATTGGATTTCTTTATGTATCTGGCTCCCTTTAAGTTTTTAAAGACCCTCTGCTTCAGTCGTTCCCTTCCACTGAAGTTGCTCATGTTATTCAGGAAAGCAGTCATTTTAAGTATAATTCTTTAAGCAAGAGATCTGCATTGTGTACTTCTGTAATGGAATAGCTGTCTCTGGGAACAAGATCTCCAGGAGTAATCCAGAGAGGCTAGATATGTTTGTATTTCAGTTTTTGGCACTGCAATCTTCACTTCCTTAGACTTTCTCCACTTTCTCCACTGAGCAGTTAGTACTATTTTAAAGGGAGTCAATTTTCATTTGTCTGGAAAAAACAGGAATTAAAGTGAACCACTAAGCCTTGGAGAACTCTTTACTRTTCTGTCTGGCACCCTTTTCAGAATGGTTTCAGCACCAAATCCCTTTGCAGTTCTGCTAGAATTTCTGCAATGGTTCCTTCTACTGACTTCTGAAGAAGCATAGGGTAATGAAAAAGTCAGCTTTACATCCCTGTAGCTTTCAAGAAGTTTCTGCTTTCTAATATAAGAAAAATCTTCTTACAGGAAAGCACCTGGCTCTCTYCCCCCCCCCCCCCCGTTTTTTTTAAGGTTATTTTCTTAGATCAAGGGAAAAGAGTTAGGTTTATAAAGAAGCCATTAGAGATACTACTTCTAGTGTGGCTTATCCAAGCTCTCGAGTTGGAGGCAAGAGACAAGATCTTGGAGCTGGTATGTCTGGTTCAGTGAGCTGAAATATGTGTGGGCTTTTTATATTAACAACAAAACTATTTTTCTAGGATGTTGGATGCAAAAAAAATGTATGAGGGAGGTTTATGCAGGAGTATAGACCTTTCATGGAGTCCTGTTAYTCAATACAACAAAGATATCTTACTAGCTGAGTTTCAGCAGTTTTACTGACGTATCAAATGTGAGAATTTTCACTGAATATGTAGTTTTTCTGTTTTTTGAGAGAGATAGAAAAGTAAAAGGAAAGAAATGAAAGCTATTTCACTTAAATAATGTGCAAGTAAGTGGAAAGGGGATTGCTAAAGGATTTTCCAATACAGGAACCAAGAAAAGTGATAAAAAGGGAAGTAGGAGGGAARTAAGTAGTAACAGAAGAATAATTTTAAGGGTAGCAAAACCTAAAATGATAAAGACTTTGTCAGAATAAGGCACTTCACTTTGTGAAAGAAAAAGAAAAACCTTTCATGTGCCAGTTCTGCATCTTTTGATTGAAAACAATATTAAAATAAGTTTTGAGCTGTGTTCTTTAACCATAGATGTTACTGATTATAAGATCTAAAAGGATCCTTGCATTTTTGCCTGACACTGTTGAACAAATTTGCAGTGATTATTTCCTACAGTCTAGCTTTTTCTTTTTTTAACTGAAAACTAAACTTTTTAATTCTCTTGAGGGATAAAACAATTTTGAGTCGGCATCCAAATTGTTTTTAATTCCTTTAGTCAGCCACTTGACTTAGACTTCCTGTTAAAATACTTCTATATGGTCACGTTTTGGTTCGTATGCTCRCCGCACCCTCTGATCCCATACAACATGACTCCTTTAGACTTTGGAAGATGGACTTTCTAGGAGCATTAACTGTGTATTTTTGCTTAATTACAAAATCAGTGGTCCCTTTCTTTCCCTTTGAGTTTACTAATAACAGATGTCCTGTGTTGAAGGCTAGATAAGTACCAGGTGAATAGATAAGCAGGTGGGGTTTTTTGGTGTGTCTTTTTTTTTTCTTCCCTCTTGTATTGATTTATCTGTTTAGAGTGGTTTGAGCAAAAAGCTGGAATCAAGCTATTTCTGTAAGTAATTCTTCCACAAAGATTCAGCAGGCTGTCACAGAGAGGCCCTTCGATGCCTTTAGAAAACAACCAGTGCTTGAGCAAGTCCTGTTCCCCTTTCAGCATTTTCTGGTGAATTTCCCCCAAATGCACTGATCTTACTAATTGATATTTACCATAATGAGTATTTTAAGACTTCCCAAATTTGGAGGCCCATAATACAACTTCTGTGCTGAGAGGAAAGAGAGACCTGTAGAGAATATTGTACAAATGCATGGCAGATGCCTCCAAGCACAGTTCCACAGATCAATCTGCTTCACTTAGTCTTTCAGAGTATCCGGTGTGAAGTACAAATCTTCACTGCCTCCTAGGAGGGAACATGTATTCTGGTATTAGTTTATGGCTCCTTTTTTTTCCTGCCAGGGACTCCATTTATTTCCTGGTTCTAGTTCAACTGCAGAACTGTAGAACTGTTGCTAGGGCGGTGAGGTGTACTGATGTGTGGATGCCAATAGCTTTTGTGCCATGGAGGAAAAACAGTAAATTAGATAGAAATGTTACCAGGSAGTAGAAACATGTTTCTTACCATGATGATGCAAGTCCTCATCAAAGGCTTTTTCAGTTACTGTCCGATACTAAGGGAATAGTGGTATAAAGAAGAGCTAGACTACCTTGAAATATTTGCAGCTTTGCAGTAATGAAAGCAAAGATCTGTCTTTTAGATAGTGAGAACAAGCTGAATAATGATGTAAATGTTGCTTCATTCTGACTGGCACCTTTCTGCCTGAGTGATAAAGAACAGGACATACCACTTGTCTGTACCGGTGTCAACAGACAAGAGGAAGAGATTTGCTGATGAGAAACCCTGTGCATTGGCTCTGCAATAAAATACAGAGTTGAGGGGAAATACCTGGCCACATTTGTATGTCTCTTGTTACATAGCTCAAAATGGTTTAGAGCTGCAATTGGATAATCTGATCTGCTATAATATATGAAACTTGGATCTTTGTTTCATGTATTGAGGAAGGCTGCTTTTGGTTTGCATATTTAATACTGTATTTGGAATCAGATAGGCAGTCTTGCTTGTGGGTGAGGATCACTGAATTTACACCAATGTTAAGATGGTTGTTAACTTGTGCTCCCTCTGCTGGCTCTTGCAATAGTAATCATTTTTTCCCCTTAAAGCATAAAGACTATTAACACTGGAAATCAAATTGCAGATTATAGGAGTTTCTAAATTAACTGTTTTGAAGCCTTCACTACATATGTTCAAAGGTATAGTTCAATTTAATTATACAAGTCTTGTAAATAATAAAGAGGATATTGCTGCAAAACTCTCGATTCTTTCATTGGAAAGTGGGGAGGTCACTCTTGGGTCATGGGCGGATTACTAAGTAGATATTTAAATTGGTCCAAATAGGTGATGGAATGTATGTAGTTAGCTTTAAAAGGGTTTTGAATAACAAAATAAACTATACTTCACAATGGAGTTACAAGTGCTGCTAGACTAGAAACCAAACTTTTAAAACTTTCTTTAATTTGTGTTCAGAAGATGCAGTTGATACTGTTTTGTAGGTACTGTTTTATTGCACAGATTTTCAGTTTGTAGTTTAATGGAGGAACCATTCCAACTTAAAAGTTGGAGTAAGAAACTRGAAGTCAGAAAAAATGAGCTCTGCACAAGAGACTTTTCATGGTACTAGATACTAAGCTAGTTCATTTGTATTAGCTAAAGATTAGTTTCATGATTGTCTCTGAAATTCTGTTTTAAGATTCTTTCATCAGTAAGACTTTTTTTATACAYTGAGAATAGTCTTTGTTTTCTTTTATTGTTGATTTGAAAAAATTGTGCAAGTCTCTGAGGAGTTTTCATTGGCATAAACTGAGATGAATTTTTTTGTTTGTTTTCTTTACAGCACCTGGAAAAGTAGCAGATAAAGTCATAATAGAAAACACTAGAGATTCTACCTTCGTTTTTATGGAGGGTTCTGAAGATGCTTATGTTGGGTATATGACAATCAGGGTAAGAGTCTGAGTCTTGAGCAGAGCTTTTAATGTTTTTCATTTAATGCCACTCAAATGAAATATAAATATTACATTTATATTTTTGTGTTCCTTTTTCAGTTCAATCCTGATGACAAATCTGCTCAGCACCATAATGCACACCACTGCTTAGAGATTACCGTGAACTGCAGTCCAATTATAGATCACTGTATTATTCGAAGTACTTGTACGGGTTAGTGGGTTTTTTTATTGTTTGAAATTAACACTGTATTTAAAGCAGGCTAATTTTAAGCTGAAACATCGAAGCAGTAGAAAAATTGATTTTGATCATTGTTCCCACATTTCTCTTTTGATGCAAGTGTTTAATACAGGTTTGTAAGCCTTACTACCTTGAAATAGCATTATTACAGTGATCTCTTTGTGTCTAAGACCAGTGTGATTATGTCTTAGTCTTCTATTTGAACCAGTCAGAACTCTCTGGGCAGTTACGCATTTTATATAATCGCATTCCTGTCACTTATCAGGTTTAAAGTATCTGTTTCTTGGTGTGTGTGTGTGTGTGTGTGTGTGTATGGTTGTAGTAGCAGGAGATAGGGTATATGATGAGGGCGTGAGACTTTTACACTAGGTTCAGTGCTACATGCAGTATTGGGATTGACAGTGTTAAAACAGTTGAGCTGTAACTAGTATGCTATGTTCATTTTCTATCAAGAGCGGAAGGGATTTCCTGTACACGTAAGAGGAATCATTAGCTATAGTGGCAGAAGAGATGCATAGTGTGGAAGACAGAATACTCATTTCACTACCAGAGATCATAAGGAATATTTATACTACCTGATTTCTGGATTCAGGAAAAAGGATCAGAAGTAGTGGAAACTAGAGAATATATGGCAGTTCACAGGCACTAGAGATATGACAAGTTTAAAATGTTTGAAAACAAACAGATGAAATAGAGCATCAGAAAGGGAAGGTCAAGGAGAATTAAAATGCTCAGTCTTTGCGTGGAAATCATAACACAAACTTCACATATCTGAATTTGCCTAGTGAAATGGAATCCAGCAGGCTGTGTATAATGGTTGCTCAGCTCAGAAACTGCACTTTTCTGCTAGAAATTATATAGGAGGGAATTCTTCAGGGAACTCTGTAACAAGGAGAGTGTAAGTATTCCTCCTCTGTGTCTTATAGAGAGAGACATCCTCTTTCTTAGAGCTTTCAGGCTGTGAAACACTATTTCACTGCTGATCAAGGCAGCCAGACTCTTCTCATCACCTTTTTCCTAGTTTTGTTGGAACAGATCAGCTAACATGCAGAGGTGTTTAAAAAGAACAAAAGACAGCTAGCTGCTCTCAGTATCTTTTTCCTCTTTGTGCTAAGTACCGGGAAAACAAAGTATATGAAGAAAATTTGCTCTTTTAAGTTCCTACACAATGTTGGGAACCCCAATATTGAATGAGAAGAATTGGATTAATTTCTTGGACCACATTCAACTTGATTACAAAAGTAGTTTGAAGATCTACATGACTTTATGTTAAAACATGTGCTTCTATATAAGCTAGTAGTAGTGCTTGCTTTTTCCGTGAAAATGATTTATTAAAACTAAGTTTTGATTTCCATGGTTAATGTTTATTATGAAATATAATTTCTGATGAATTGTAGACTCTTGCCCTCTTTAATCCTCTGGATAGCTGATTCTTTTTTTTTTTTCTACACGATATTTTTTGCGTCTGTCTTCAAATCAAAATTTCTGGTAAATTTTAGAGGCTGTGTGTAGGCCATAYTACCAACATGTATCAATTATTGATTTTTATTGACTTTTTTTAATCCTATCAAGTTGTTATAACCTCTGCAGGAGGTATTGAGTGTGTGGAAAAAGGGAGGAAGTATGACAGTCCGCTAGAAGAGACTATTCCTGTTTCCAAGTCATTGACATCTCTGAAGTACTGATCCATGAGCATTCAAAAATCACTTTTTTTTTTTTAGCACATACTTGATACCATATCTGTAGACATCCTCGTAGATGGATCCTCATTACATTAAAGCATGTTTCTTTAATATATGTCATGTAAAGTTCTTATTGTATGCAGAGGTGGGAGCTGTGTGAGTGATTTAGGCTGGAGGCTTCCTGCTACCAGTCCAAAGCATTTTTGAAATATTAAAATAAAATTTAAATGGCAAGATCCTGACTCTAGATGTTCTATTGCATCCATCGTATAGGAAATCTGTATTAGTCCTCATCTGGATAGATAAATCAAGAAGTTGATGGCAATGTGTGTGGGTGTGTTTTCCTCCCTGTATTGCTTAAGTGTGTGCAGTCAAAAGTAAACAAACTAAAGCCCACGTCAGTAATATGTACTTGTTACCTTAGAAGGACCAATTTCACACAATAAAAATGAAGTCAATTGAGTTGGAATAAAAGAACTCAAAACAAAAACACAAATCATGATAGAGGTATGTTTTTGGAACATCCTACTGGGTTCCCAAAAGTTTACAGTTCCTGGATGTGACCAGGAGGAGGAAGAAAGGGGAATAAAAGCAATTATGGAATGTAGGAAATGAGAACGTGTTTAATATGAATCAGAAGCTAGGAACTGCAGGAAACTGTGGGAACTGGATACTTCTCTCTCCCTGCTCAAACTCTCCTCTCCCCGCACACAGAAAAAAGGACCCTGAAAAATGAAGACAAGATCTGACTTCTGGCTAGAAGAGATAATGTTGAAATCTTAACTTARGGAACAGAGGGAGTTTCAACAGTAATACTTATCCATCATAGATACGGAAGAATTTGAATGGCAAAGTGTTGTGTAATTTTTGCTCCATATTTAATGAGAATAGGCAGGAATGATAAATGCGCTTGTACCCTAGAGGGATAATGAAATGCGTTCCACTCTGACAGTAACTGTGGATGAGGTTAAACAGCTGTAAAAATAGACATTCTAAAATCATGCAAGAGTTTAAAAAGAACTGGCCAAGAAATCTTCTGGATTCTATTATTATATATTAGCAGTAACTTGAAACCTGAGTGAAACCTGGGACAGGGGATGACTAAACAAGATGATGTATGGCAGCTAGTATTGCCCATTGATCCTGGGTAGAATAATGAGGTAGTAAATGCAGGGATTTGGTCAATCAAGAATTAGAATTTATAACTGAAACAAATTAATGTGTATTTACAGAAAGTTGTAATGCTTGCATTGCAGTTATTACTTTTGATCATCTTTGACCAAAAAAGGCAGCATTCCTAGTATAAAGTAGGTCCTTGAAAGACATTTGACTTGACCATACAGAGCCTTGATTAAGACATAAGAATGTTACAGAATTAACACAGGATGTATTAAATAGATTAAAAATAACTTRCAGTTTAATTAAATTTTTTTTGTGGATCAAGAGATCACTTCTTGACTCTAAGCCACTTCAACATTCTGTGACTTGCAGAGAAGAAATAAAATGCATACTGATGAAATCTGTAGATGATTAAGACTAAGGTGTTGTAAATCCACCATTCAAGAGGATGGGTTGCCAAATCCTTCTTGGAAGGTGACTTCTGGTGAACAGTATCCACTTCAGTATGGACAAATGCAAAGTTGCACAGCCAGGCATAAAAAGCCAGTTGTATGTGCATGGTAGTCCTCTATGATGGGAAGTTGTAATGCTGGAAAAAGTGAAGAGTCATTGTAGGTACACAACCAAATAGGAACTCTTTTGTGATAAAGTGRTCAAAAGAACTAACATGATCTTGCTTCAGCCTGCTTCAGAATAAAGTGTTTTTTCCTGGTGTCCATAGTTTAATGCAGTATATTGAAGACTTAGAAAACAGCTCAGTGAAAAATCCTAAAGGACAAAGTGGAAAACTTGATTCATAATGAAAAGCATTCCAGCCACAGTTCATCAAGTTTTCAAGAAGTCTGAAGTGGTAACTTGCTTTTAGCTAAGTATATACATTGGGTATAGCATACACTGATAAAAGGAGAGCAAGTAACAGGATCCTGAAAATAGAGGAACTCATAAGAGAAATTAAAATGTCAATTAACAGGGTAAAAACTCTACTACCAGCTTTATTGTAGTTCCTCAATTACTGGAAATATTTAAATCAAATCTGTTTCTAGAAGATACTGAAGTCCCTGCCAGTAGAAATGRAGCAGAATTAATTCAGAGAATTCTTGTGCCCTATGTTATTCATAAGGTCAGATTAGACAATAGAAATGCTTTCTTTAGGATTAGGAAAAAAACCCTCTGTGAATGAATCTGAAATATTAAAATGTAGTCTGTGTGGTACTGTGCTTGAAGGTGATCTGAAAGCTTATTAATGGACATGTAGTATGAGCTTGCTTATTTAGTAATGCATAATTGAAAGGAAGGTGTTTGTAATATAGGCCAGATACCCTTGAGATGAAACCTTGCCATTCTGAAGTGTGTATCTGCCATTGATTTTAGTGGGCACAGAATATCATGCTTTCATCCTGCCCTGCAATTCAGGGACTTGAGCTCATCTGAGGAAGTCTTGAATGGTTCAAGTCTGAGCTGCCTGAAGAGTTTGGGTTTTGGGGGGCAATAATGTAATAGTTGAAATCATCCATGGGAACTACAGCAAGGAGCTTTGCAGTCAAATTACAAAGAGACCTATGGATTTCTAGTGTGAAGTTCTTTGCTGTAGATCATGCTGTTAATCTTCAGATCATCTTTAATTAGATAGTGTATCTTTTTTCTGGAATGCTACAAAATTACTTTTTGGGACTCTTTAAAGGGTTGGGTTATTAATAGTTTAAAGGAATTAAAGTTAGGTAATWAGCATAGGATTTTATTATATTTTTGTTATCCTTTGTCTGTTGTGAATTGTCAGTATACAGTGTGCCTAATGTAAAGAAATAAACGAGTAAAAGCTTTCATAAGTATGGTTTATTATATAAATTATCATCTGTTTTGACAGCCATGCAGYTGTGTAAGCCTGGAAGAGGAGTGAGGGGTTTTTTTGTTGTTCTTTTTGTTTTTTGTTTCTTTTCTTTTTCCTTTTTTTTTTTTCCTGAAAAGCACCTTCCACCTCAATGTTTCACATCTTCAAAATGATATTAGTGTTTTTTCTGGCTTTGATTTGCAATGCTTTGGCACTGTGCATACCAAATCTTTTTTAAATACCAGTTCACACTGACTTTTCTTACGAGAGCACTGCYAGACTATTTATAAACACACTAAGCTTTGAAGCTATGGTAACTGTACTGTTTTCTTCCAGTTGGCTCTGCAGTATGTGTTAGTGGCCAGGGAGCTTGTCCTACTATTAAACACTGTAACATCAGCGACTGTGAAAATGTTGGACTTTATATAACAGACCATGCACAGGTATTTTCTATATCAATTTCTGTATTTTGGTAAACTTATTTACTGTTATTGATTGCCATCTTGACTTACTACTTCATTTCCTAGGGGATATATGAGGACAATGAGATCTCCAATAATGCATTAGCAGGGATTTGGGTTAAAAACCATGGAAATCCCATTATCAGACGGAATCATATTCATCATGGACGTGATGTTGGCGTTTTCACTTTTGACCATGGCATGGTAACGTATATGTTTCTTTTGAGGAAAGAAATGTAGATATTGCATAGYTGAACAAAGTTTACTGCCCATCACTGGAATGTGTTTAAAAGTCATGCTTTTACTTGTGAACAGATATTTTAAAATACACTTAGTGTTTCTTCTYTTGCCCTTTTGTGGGCAATTTCACTTCAGTTTAAGGATGAATTTAGCTGAAAAAGATTTAAGCAAGCTTTGCAGTTGATTGACAGCCTGTTCTATTGAATTAAATTACAGTGATAAAATAACTCTTGGAATAGGAAATAAATGGTAGGCTTACATTTATACTGTAACTTCACTCTTTTCTTTGAAGCAGAACAAAGAAAAGTTTTCTGTAGGATTCTGTACCTTTATCAAGGTGCCTGGAAGATTTGAAAACATAATAGAATGTTGTGTGGACACTTAGTCTTATTTTTAATGTTACATTTCTGAAACAGAGTATGCCCACCTTCCCTGGGAAGAAGACTTCTTTAACATGGAGTTAGTTGTGGAACCTTAGCAAAAAATCTTGCTTCGGAATTTAAGCCTTCTTTCATCATAATGTTTATTTCTATGAGTTCAAAGTGGTGTTTACAGTGTACATGTAAAGTAATGCTGTAATGAGTGCGCATAGCCCTGGAACCGAAAAACAGAATAGATTTTTGCYACTGAAATAAAAGATTATTTGCTGATTTATTTTAGCAGAACATTCTGCATGACTTCCAAACAATGCCAAACCATTGTTTTTGCCTACTTGAATGCCAAAGTCCCAATTCTTCCCATCCAGCTGGCAAAACCAAAAGTTTTCTTTCATTTACTCTTTTGCTATAGTTAAGAACACARATGTGCATAGCACCTCAAAAATGCAAAATATAATCAAAGTATGGTGAACTAAAGCTCAAATTAACTAAAGGCTATTGAAGTTAATACTACTCAATTTTAGATTTAGTATAGTAAAAATCAGCATTCAAAACCAGTAAGATTTCAGTTTCCTTCTTGCCTTCACAAGGGTACCACAGAATSTGATGATATTACTATAGGAGTTGGCTCCAATTCTGAAAGAATTGTGTGTAACTCGGGTTAAGCTATAAAGCCAGTTGCTTTGGGTTTTCATTTTTAAAGGTGTTATAGATCACGGAATCACAAAATGGTTGAGGTCAGAAGGAAGCTCTGGAGATCATCTAGTCCAACTCCCTTGCTCAAGCAGAGTCACCTAGAGCACGTGAGACAGGGTTGCATCCAGGCAGGTTTTGAATATCTCCAGAGAGGGGCAGACTCCACCAGCTCTCTGGGCAACCTGTTCCAGTGCTCTGTCTCTCTCACAGTGAAGAATTTTCTCCTCATATTCAGGCGGAACTTCCTGTGTTTCAGCTTGTACCCGTTGCCTCTTGTCCTGTTGCTTGGCAGCACTGAARAGAGTTTAGCCCCATCCCCTTGACACCCTCCCTTCRGATATTTTTACACACTGATAAGATCCCCCCCTCAGTCTTCTCTTCCGCAGGCTGAAGAGGCCCAGTTCTTGCAGCCGTTCCTCATAGGTCAGATGTTCCAGTCCTCTAATCATCTTTATAGCCCTAAAATAAGCCCTAAGATGAATAGGAACCTATTCTTTGTTGTTGTACAGCTATTTTAATAAAAGCCTCACTGTAACAAATGTGATTTCCGAAAGCCGCTCAAGAATGAGGTCAGTCAAATCCAATGTTTGCTTGATGTGCAGTGGAATACTAGTACATATCTCCTTCTGTATGTCTTGTTCCTAGCCTTGCTACCTGACATGGTTCTTGACTAGCTATGGTTAAATATGTGTTAGGCCTGTTCTTTGTTTAGAAGACTAATTAGATCTCATATCGGCATGTTTTCTGTAAGTGTCTTCTATCATCAGAGAGTAGGTTTGCTGGTAGACCTTACTCCCCTGAGAGGGCAAAGCAAAACTTGTAAAAATGCAAGCATTGAAACTAATGGCTTTGACTAGTAGAGAGGAATATGTCCAAAGTCACCCTTTTGAAACATAGATCCAGTTACATCCAAGCTATGTTTTCTCATTTTATTTTCTCATTTTTATCTTACAACATTTTGATCCACTGTTGTTTCCATATTCCTTCTGCGTATTACCTCTTGATGTTCTCTTCTTCCCTCCAGCCCATTCAGCATTTTTAGATATCTAACTACAGAAGATATTAATTTTTATTAAGTTATCACATTCACTCAGTGGTTGCTGCATTCAACCAATAGTCAGACTTTTTAAAGTAATCTTACTCCTATATTTGAAATCTAAATGTTTATCAGCTCGGGCACTAAATTGCATTATTTTTCCTGCTGAACTTCTACATRAGGTTTTTCTATACTGTTCTGTACTCCCTCTTGTTAGGGAGAAATGCTTTGTTCCCTTGTAAGTAGCTGTTCTGTTGCTTTAATTCTAACCCAAAATTGTTGTGTTTTCGATTAGCACTGTCAGTCAGAAAATAGTATTAATAGAAGATCTGCTGTGGATAAAAGGTAGCAAGGGTTTTCTTTATGCCATTGAAATTTCTGGGGAACTGGGGGTGGGGGTAAAGGAGYAATGCCTTACTAGTTGCAGCTGATTGATTTGCAATTTCCTGGTCTCTGTGTAAACTAGATAGGATATGCTCTGCTGTTACTTTGCTGTTGGCTTAAAGTCTTCTTGCCAATGGAAGGTTAAATGTGGTGGCATTCTGCAGCGGGATTCTGCTCCAATAGATTCATCATCTTTGCTCTTGCATCTGAATGAGAATATTTGCTCTCTTTTGGGCAGGGTTACACCTGCTCAGAAGAATGCCTTGCAGCAGTGGTCTGGCAGATTTTTGTCATTTCATATGTAAGTGAAATGCAGAGAGCATTTCAGAGAGCAGTAGCTAAGAAGTTATGCCTTTATTTTATGCTACCTTGGTGTTGGAGGTTGCCACTGTGTTAATATGTTGTATAAGCACTCCTAATCTGCTTCAGTGGATACACGCATACACACACACACGGAGGTGTATATACGTAGGCTTCAGGGTTAATTGGAAAGCCTGGCTCTGAGCCACCTCTGGTTTTAAGTATTGAAATATTGCATACATGAGTGTTGAAATATTAAAGAATAGTGAACTAGACTCTATTTGCTTGACTCATTTGAAATCAAAACTGATTTATTTTCTTACAGGTAGAAAACCTATTCCAATTGGGTATTTCAATTATTTTTGTATTCTGGTGCTGTAACCAGTATGGTAACACAAGTAAACACAGTACAAAGAACTGTGTTATTGAAACTCTTTGTTATTGAAAAGAACAATAGCACATTAAAGAAAATGCGAATAATGTGTATCTTAGCTACAGACATTAGAGTTGATTCTCCTGTCTTATAGTTGTGGTTCCAGATTTAGAAATGTTRCATGCAGAATTGATGCGGTTTTTGTGATACCTTGGGTTAAAATCAACCAAACAACAACAATAATTACAAAACAACTTTCCCCTCAATCTTCCTTGAATGCAGTAACACTAGTGTATGTGTTTGGGAGAAATTTTGATAAGTAGGAGGAAAAATAGGGCAAATTATAGATGTCTTTAAGAATGTCCCAGTTCCAGTATTGAGATGTTCCTTAGTTACAAACTTTTTGAAAGGATTTCTTCTTTTCTTTCTCTCTTTTTTTCCTTTTTTTTTTTTTTCCCTCCCCCTCATCTCAAAGTCTGCTTTTGGCAAAAAGTACTCTTTGTTCTATATCACACTAGTGATAGAGTTGATGAGATGATRTCATCGGGAAAGTATAAATATCCTTTAAGTGACACTATATCTTTCAGCTACAAATCCTTATGTGTACTTAAACAAATTAATGAATATTTTCTGTACTTTTTTCTTGCTTCTGTTCTATTATTTTTGGACAGATACGTATTTTTTTGTTGCTGTAGCACACTGAAGTGGGGAAAGTACATTCCAGTACTGAATTCCTACCCTACACATTCTTTTCCCGTGGGTTTGCTGTGCTGGAGTGCTGGTTGTGAAAGGTTCAAGAGTGCTTTGTTTTTCAGTTTCATGTTCTCAGACTATTCTTTGTGTTTTGATACTTGTGGAAATTTAACCTCTTATTACTAAAGTGGCAATATTCTGACGTTTGCCTTAGTGCTTGTGCCAACCATTTAACAAGCAGGCATTAAAAATGCAACATGGCATTGGCAGCGCTGTACATTGCAATGTCCTGCATTGGCCTCTCTTGCCAGGTGCATGAGACAAGTTGCCAGACATTTCCCATAAGTCATAGTTAGCCACTGTATGCAAGCAAAAAAGAAATGTTGATTTACTGTAAGAATAAGCTACCATAATTTTATTTAAATTTGAGCTTTGAGCACATAATCTCTATTTTCCTTGCTCCSAAATGAGAAATGTAGCACTACTGCTTGTTTTTTCTGCTCACTGAAATAAAAGTATAATATAAAATGACGTTTTGCTACAATAGCATTTTTTTTGTGTGTGCTAAAAATAAAGGGTTTCTTTTGCATCTTGAACGTAGTTGTCTTTGTGCTGCATTTGGATTTTTGCATCAACACCAACCCTCAAATAGGAAGCATTCCTGGCTTTTGTAGGCAGTTTTTTATAAATATCTCTTTTTGTTATCAGTCATGCTAAATTGATACAGATTCAGATACTCTTTAGCAGTTTATGTTTTTCTGTCTTGATCTGCAGGTCCTTTTGGGAATACCAGCTTCAGTAAATAGTTCCAGAATATTTAAACTTGCAACACTCATAATTTCTTTAATATATTTATTCCTCAAATAATATGAGAAAAAATAACCTCTGTATCTTTATAACATTGTCWCCTTTTTATAAATGTGCAACAGGTTTAGTTACTGAATTGGTTTTGGTGTAAAGTTCTCCCCTGAACCTGTCCAGTTGTGCAGGACCTATTTCTTCATTATCACCTAAACTTTTGGTGTGCAAAGTGATGTGTGAAATCATAGAATCAGTAAGGTTGGAAGGGACCTCTGGAGATCATCTAGTCMAACCTCCCTGCTCAGCAGGGTCACCTAGAGCATGTTAGACAGGGTTGTATCCAGGCGGGCCTTGAAGATCTCCAGAGAAGGAGACTCCACCAGCAATCTGAGCAACCTGTTCCAGTGCTCCGTCACTCTCACAGGGAAGAAATTCCCCGACACAGTCAGGTGGAACTTCCTGTGGTTCAATTTCTGCCCATTGCCTCTTGTCCTGTCACACGGGACAACTGAAAAGGGTTTGTCTCTGTCCCYCTTGACACCCTCCCTTCAGGTACTTGTGCACATTGATCAGATCCCCCCCCTCAGTCTTCTCTTCCCCAGGCTGAAGAGGCCCAGCTCTCGCAGCCGTTCCTCATAGGGTAAATRCTCCAGCCCTCTGATCCTCTTGTACTGGGGAGCCCAGAACTGGACACGGTACTCGAGATGAGGCCTCTCCAGGGCTGAGGAGAGCGGCAGGATCATGTCCCTCGACCTGCTGGCAATGCTCTTCCTAATGCACCCCAGGAGACTGTTGGCCTTCTTGGCCACAGGAGCGCATTGCGGGCTCCTAGTCAACTTGTCATCCACCAGGACTCCCAGGTCCTTCTCTAGCGAGCTGCTTTGCAGCAGGTGAGCCCCCAGCCTGTCCTGGTGCACGGGGTTATTTCTCCCTAGGTGCAGGACCCTGCGCCTGTCCTTGTTGAACTTCACAAGGTTCCTCCCCACCCAACTCTCCGGCCTGTCCAGGTCTCTGAAAGACAGCGCAGCCCTCTGGTGTATCAGCCACTCCACCCAGCTTGAGATCATCAGGAAACTTGCTGAGGAGGCACTCTGTCCCTTTGTCCAGGTCATTGATGAAAAAGTTGAACAGGATGGGATCATCAGCATTAGAATTAGTACAATATTTGTTCATTTGTAATTATTTTATTTGGTCAGTGTAACAGGTTACAGCAGTATTTTCCTGCCCACACAGCAGCTTTTTGGTGGTTGTAACTGTCATTTTGTGTCCATAGCTAATGCTTTCCTTAGTGTTTTAAGTAAATTTGGAGTAGAGAGCCGCTTTGTAATACCTTAGCAGTAGCTTCTACTTCAAAAATCTTAAATATTTTAAATCTCTTTACACTTTGTATTTTTGTGCAAGATTGTAATCCTTTTTCACGTGCATCCCGTATTTCTTCCTCCATAACAGTCATAGTGGCTCTTCTTTATTAAGGAAGCTTGACCCTTCAGGATGCCGAATTCTGCAGGTTCTTACACTGTTAGTTGATACACTGTAATCAAAAAAAAAAAAAAAAAAAAAAAAAAAGTACCAAAATACCCAGTGCACTCAAAAATCATACTTGAAAGGAGATGGAGGCAGTATAAAATTTAGGATTCATCAGTGCCCAGGAGGAGAAATGGCCTTCGTGACCTAAATAGCTGCTCTCTAAATCTTTGCAAAGGATCTGTGCTTGAGCTGGTTGTCAGCTGCATGTAGTTTAAGGACTACAAGTTGGCTAGCCATATACTGTAAATGGAATTTGAAGAAAGGAGCAGGCTCTCTCTAATGGATGTTTAATAGGGTTTAATGCAGTTCATATTTTTTGAATGTTGTAGGATCTTGTTTAATAGAAAGCCCTGATTTTCTGCCCCAGCAGTCTGTTAAGGACTCTAAGATCTAGATTCTTTCTCCTTTACAAGGAGCTCTCTCCTACTAATCACAGAGGCTTTTACAACGGTTTCTCATCTACTTCTGAGTCAGTGATCCTACCTCTGGAGCCTGTACGAGAACAATGATGCTTTTATTCTACTCTGTTGAGTGATGTAAAGGTGTTTTAGGACATAGTGAGCAAAGTACYATTAATATGTAGGCCCTCTTCTGACACTGCCTGTGAAATTGCTTGTTATGTAGATACATTGAGACACATGTACAAGTGATAGGAGCCTGCTCTTTCACTGGTTTTCCAAAAACAAACAAWCAAACAAAAAAAAAATTACAGTGTATCTGACACTGTTTTCAAGAACTAAAAATCTTTGTATCAGAATTTTCATACTGTTGAAAAAATAATACTGAGATTCACAAAGRTACCGCTGACTGCATGACATGAAGCTTCTTAGCAGCTTCTACGTGACACTTGAACTGATGGTGAGTAAGCGCATCTAAAATACCTTTTTTCTTCATCCAGGCAGTTGCTGTAGTCACAACATATTTGGTGCTCAAACAGAAGATAGTCATTGAAATAGTTAAAAAGACACCAGACCAGAAAGTAATATCTTAATTAAAATGATATATTTTATTAAGAGGCTTAAGCCTTGTTTTATACCAAATTGTCATCTGAGGTTTTGCTTGTGGCTTTGTTTTAAGTAAAATGAGAAAGCAGTGTTCTCTTTTGGGATAAGTTCAAAAGACCACATGTTGGTGTGAAGGTACATTTCTAAGGAGCTCTCTTTTAGATTCCCTTATCAGTTTTTGAGTAGCTTCTTGACTCACTACAAAGAACTTTAATCCTAAATCCTTCAAATATATTCTGAATACTTCAGAGAAGTAGTTTCTTTCCATTTTTTTGACTTTTTTATTTATCCATAAGACTGGGGAACCAACTTGCATATATTGATGATTTTGGAGCATGTTTAATTAGTGCAGTGCCCTTCCTGGCTGCAAGCCTTGAACTAGGAAGAAGCGTATGTTTTCTTGATTTCCTCCTTGAACTATGCATGTCCCTGTTTTTTTGTCACTAAACCATGTTAGATGAAATCTGTCAGCAATTTGTAGTACGTAAGTAAGAAAAAAGTAAAACAGAGCACTTCCTGTATGGGGTAGGCTTAGCGATAACTTCTTCAGTAATTTCATATGGTAGATAGGAATACCTGAACAGAGGTACTCAGGTCTGAGGTCATGTGGATAAAAACATTGTGGAATTAGTTACACAGAGCAATAAGAGAAATTGTTGTGCCTGTTTGTAGTTTTCTAGTAAAACAAGTCTTCYTAATTGTATAACTAACTCTAGATAGCTATAGGAAAAAATGTGTTTTGGGTCAGGTCCCTATGAGGATAACTGATGTTTAAGAACAAAGATCAATTAAAGTATGTCTAGCCCCTTTCCGTTTGGACTGAATGTTTTAGCTATATGTAGATGTATGAGCTCCTTAAATAAGTAATTATTTGCATGGAGGGACTGATACTGCTAGRAATACAGCTGGCATTTCATATATTGTTTGTACTACAGATGGCTTTGGAGAGCACATAGAGAGGTAGCCAAGGGAAAAGCAAGAGCCGAGATGCATTCGCATTACATTTCAACCATGCATTCTTGGGTGTAAGGGATGGTGCAGTTTTGGTCATTTGTCAGCAATAGTACTGCTCTGAATGTCAAATGCACTGTTTTAGTATTGCCTTCTGCAGCTCTCTGCTGGAGATGGCCTGGGTTAGAGCTTGCAAGACCAATCTACAAAGTAAAACATCATCACCTTATGATTGTCTCCCATTTACAATAAGTGATCCTTCCTCTTTTGTATAATTTTAGTTCTTTTAGTTCAGCATAACWTGCATATAATATTATTAAAATTCACCTGAAATAACAGGTTGAGTTCACTATCTAAATACTCTGAGATTGTGTCAGAAGAAATGCTCTGGAAGGATTGACACAGTTACTTTGTGTGACCCTGGAATGAACTGAATTGGAGAAATGACTGGGCAGAGAACAACCTTTTTGCTGGGTTAGTTTTCAAGTGGATCCGTTCATTGTGCTGCCACATGGGCATAGCAGAAGGTGCAGGAATAAGCATGTTTGGGCGTTGTTGGATAGCTTTTTTTCATGCAGTGTTTCTAAAGCATTTGTTGTATTTACAGTTTGGTTATAGGCCTACTGTTATTGCAGTGTTCAGTTGGAATTGTACACCATTAAAAAAAAAAAGGCTCGCTGACATCTCAGACCAGAAGAAAGGGAAAGGAGGACGCTATTCAGCCCTGGAAAAATTACTACTTTCCTACATGCACATGCATTTATTCTGACCAGTCATTTCGAAGAAATTTGGGAGACTTCTTAAATAACTTGTGTTCCTAATATATGTTGTTCTGGGTCTGAAAATGGGCAGGTACTGCACTTTTGATAGCAGATCTGTGGGCTTTAGGGCCTTCAAAAGGAGTTTTGTCCTTGGAAGGCTGCTGAGCAAACCTGGAATTCAGTCCTCTTTGAAATAYATATCCAAAGCAATACAGTTTATTGATACAGTATTTTACTTTCAGGAAAAACTTGATACATTGGCTCTTTCAGTTATGGATGGTACAATGTGTAAAGTACTGGTATTTTGTCAGCTTTTATACTATTTTCTCTTTAAAAGACTGCATTGTTGGGAGGGAAGGGAGGGTAAGGAATAGTATCTTAGAATGTTCTGTCTTAACATAAAAAAGGCCTTTTACAGAAAACTTTGCATATTTTGTGTCTTAAGGGTTATTTTGAAAGCTGCAACATACATAGAAACAGGATAGCAGGCTTTGAAGTGAAAGCATATGCCAATCCTACAGTAGTCCGGTGTGAAATCCATCATGGCCAGACTGGAGGAATCTATGTTCATGAAAAAGGAAGAGGACAATTCATAGAGAACAAAATCTATGCAAACAATTTTGCAGGTGTTTGGATTACCTCAAACAGTGACCCAACAATAAGGTATCAGTTTTTTCACTGATATTTTACCATTTAGAAGAAGATTTGATGAGGAGGGGAAAAATGCAAACTGAATTCATATGTTTATAATGAAGTGTAAACATTCCTGTTTATATAAATAGGAAATTGCTGTCTATGTTCAGTTGAGCTATGTTTTCAGTTTGCATATATTCTTGGAACTGCTTTGTCTGCATATATTCTTGATCTGTTTCTCAAAAAACACAAAACTGTTGTTAAAGTCTGTTTCAAATATAAGTCCTGCATAATCCCAAGCACTACATATATTTTATTGTATCGTACAGTGTATTAYAATCATTTTGTAACATGCATACTTCTATTCCTTAGGGGCAATGCAATTTTTAATGGGAATCAAGGTGGTGTTTATATCTTTGGTGACGGAAGAGGCCTTATTGAAGGAAATGACATTTATGGTAAACGAATTCACTTACTTCACCTTGAAATCAAAACAGTTGAAAATTTGAACATTTTACATACATAACAATTGGAAAATGAACATATAAGTTCATTTAATATCATATAACGTATATGATTCTTGCTAACAGGTAATGCATTAGCAGGAATACAGATTCGAACAAATAGCTGTCCCATAGTTCGACACAACAAGATTCATGATGGTCAACATGGTGGAATTTATGTGGTAAGTATTACCTACAAATAGGCATGCAGATCTATTTTATAGTCATCTGAACGTTGGAAAAGAGTACTGTATATAGTGTTCCGTTATAATGGCTGATGAGACTGAATTACTTATGTTATAAAATAGGTTAATTGTAGTATGTTGAAACTGAAATTTAAAAGATAGAGTCTTACAGACCTAGCTGAATTTCTTTTACGAAGTAAAATAGGATAGCTGGCAGAATTTCGCCACTTTTTCTGAAAAAAAGCATTTAAAGGGCTTAGCTTTGATAACAGTTCATTGTTATTTTTAAAAAAATAAGCTTAGAAATCTGTTGAGCTTTTGAGAGTATAATGCATTTACCGTTAACGTCAATAATTATTTTTTTTCCTCCAGGATGGTACACGTGTAGCTCGCTGTACAGTTGTGTATTGTAAAACTGAGGAATAAAGTGTAGATTTCAGTGTGTGCAACCAAGGGCTCTGCTAATTGAACTGAAGGAGCAGTCAGGTTGCCTTATACCATGTCAGATTTTGTATAGAGAAAGATGTGCATATATTTCTACTAAAACTTACCTAAGGTTAAGGTCATGCCACAGATGTACACCTCTGTTTGCCTGAGCTGTGAGCATAAGTCTCCCCTATCTGAGAATACTTTTGTACTTTTAGTTTTATGCACAAACATGTTGGTTACCTTAAGTAACATGCCAATTGCTGTCAGTCAGGTGGGCAGAAGTGGGTGTAGTTTGAAGTGCCAGATGCCATAGCTCTTGTCTGAGTACATGTGGCTTGGGGAGTAACTCTTCTAGCAACTACTAGCAGAGATTTGCAAATACTACTGTAGAGCTTGGAAATACAATGATTTACATGCAGAGTATTCTTAATTTTACAACAAACATTCAAAATCATGATGCAGTATTATTAATAAAATAGTGGAAGTAAGTATTATATTTAATAGATAATATTGTATCTTAATATTATTAATATCTACTATCTTAATAGATATCTATTATCTATTAATACTTTAATAGATAGAAATTTCTTTCCTACAGTAGAAATACCGTGTTGGAGCCAGAAAAACAATATTTGCAGTTAATGGTTTTACTCAATTCTTGAATTGTCTTGTATTTAGCATGAAAAAGGACAAGGTGTGATTGAGGAAAATGAAGTTTACAGCAATACTTTGGCTGGAGTCTGGGTGACAACAGGAAGCACTCCAGTATTGAGGAGAAATAGAATACATAGTGGGAAACAGGTGAGTTTTGCTTTGCATGTTGAAAAGAAGACAAGAAAGCTGTTCCATGTTCTTATTATTGTTATTACTGTTATTACTCTGAAACTAATAATTTATTTTTTATGTGCTAGGTTGGAGTTTATTTTTATGACAATGGACATGGCGTATTAGAAGACAATGACATCTATAATCATATGTACTCAGGGGTTCAAATCAGGTAAAGTGTATTTTGATTTTATGTCTAAACAGACAGAGCTTGTGTTGTGCTCTTTTTTGTGTGTCTCTTTTTTTCTTTTAATTTTTTTCAACTGTTCCTGTCACATTGTTTCTAAAACTTCTTTGAAATCTCTATGTCTGAATAGCCATAGCTTCAACTTAGGAGTTGTTTCTAGTACAACCTGTCTGGAATAGAATGTGTGGCCATTGAGAAGCACATAATGCTAAAATATGATTGCATGTTTAGATGTGGAGTATTTTATTAAGGTTTGCAAGCAGTGAGATCTGTTGGCCACTTACCACTGGTGTGTGTTACATGTTCGGCCTTGGGAAATAGTAAACTGCTTTAACGTTCTTATTTGCTTATGTTTCTCTCTAGAACTGGAAGCAACCCCAAAATTAGACGCAACAAGATCTGGGGAGGTCAGAATGGTGGTATTCTTGTTTATAATTCTGGTAGGTCTGTCTTCCTCATTTATCAAGAATTGTTTGTCTTGCAATATTATTGTTTCTGTKTATTACCCTTTTGATTTTTTTTCCCCTCTCCTTCCCCCTCCTCAATTTTAGGGCTTGGATTTATAGAAGACAATGAGATTTTTGATAATGCAATGGCTGGTGTGTGGATTAAAACAGACAGTAATCCCACGCTAAGAAGAAACAAAATCCATGATGGAAGAGATGGTGGCATCTGTATATTTAATGGGGGAAGAGGTATTTCTTTCCCTTACCGGTATATACTAAATACTCTGGATAAGGGTTTAATTTCAGATTAAGCTGTGTCTTTTTTAAAGTGCTCTTTAGAAATCTAACTCTTTTCTTCTGAAGTAATAAAGTAGTTGTTATACACTGATGCTTTTTAGCCTCAATTACGTCAGTAATACTGAACTCTGTGGGAGACAGAGGTAATTAATCTCATATAAGAAAACTATTGGATTGCTGCTTAGGATAGTCCTTTTTTGTAGGCTTTGCCATTTGACTGAAGGACAAATATTTATTTAGTCATCTAAGTCAAATCTTGCACCTGAATATTTCAGGTTTGCTGATGTCAAGAGATTTAAGAAACAACCCAGGTTTTTAAGGGTTCTTTTGCACAAATTTCAAAATAGTTCTTCTCTGAAATTCTTTGAACATTGTATATCCTGATATCAGCTTCTGATACTTAGTAGTTAATCACTTGCTATTTTTTAAAAAAATAAATACATAAAATAGGAAGGTCAAAAACTTAGTGTTTCCTCAAAAATAAAGGAGGACTTAGAAGGATCGCTTGTGGGTTTGCTTAATGGAGCATGTTCCCAAATTGTRTTCCACGTATTGAAAAAAAAATACTCTTAGATGATTTTTACACTGARATCGACTTTAGGCTTGTATTGCTGSTAACTTCGGTGCTTTGAGTATTCTCCAACTGAAAGGAATTAACAGGAGGATGCAAGCGATCTTTTGRACATTTCACAGAATGGATAGGGAGATATTAACAAGCAGAAATATTACATGTGTTCATTCTATCATAGGTCTTTTGGAAGAGAATGATATCTTCAGGAATGCTCAAGCTGGGGTGCTTATCAGCACCAACAGTCACCCTGTGTTAAGGAAAAATCGAATATTTGATGGATTTGCTGCAGGTTTGTATTGTTTAAATAGAATTCTAAAGTGTTAGAGCTTAGAGAAAGCCCTTCACATCAGTTAACTCTGATTTTCTTTACTCCACAGTATTTAGGAGTTCTTAACAGAGACTGGGATGCTCTTTAACATCTCATTTGAGAATTCAGAACTGTAGACAAAATATATTTATAGTAGTCTTTGGAATTACTAGCCTGTTGAGAAACAACACATATTCTGCCTTCTCTTGTTTTCTGTGAAGTACTTTTTCATAATTTTATTTTAGAAGTAATTGAAAAAGCTGTCTAGTTGATCTGCTAGATCTTGTTTTAAAATCAAGGCAACATAGCACAATATATGCTATATGTATTTGAGACAAATTTAACCATCTCCCAAATGTGAAAAATTACTGAAATGAGCATTTTTGTTGACTCCAAAAGAGATGAAAAAATGAATTAGTAGTGATTTTTGTGCAGTTTATTGTTTAATGGTGACACTTCCGTAAGTCTTGCATTCCATTCCATTGCAACTAAAATTGCATTCTTGAGTTGTCTCCCATCTTTCTTTCAGAAGAAGCAAGTTTTCTGAGAAGATCCCTTAAAGGTGTAGTTTCTGTGTATAGTGGGGGGAAGGATAGGTTGCTGTCAAGAACAGTCCTGGAGATATGACTTGGAAGACACTGGTTAATGATAAAAGCTAAGATATAAAAAGGAAAGATTTTTAGGTTCCCATCTCAAACCTTTTTAAAGATCTTTTAAAGAGGGTAAGGTATGTGCACAAGAACTTTAAATATACATGAAGGTGACAGGTGAAGCACTCAAAAATCATGTCCCTCTTGAAAATAGAAGTACTATTTTAGCAAAGAATTATATTGTCAGATAAATTGTTTGTTTCTATCAGAAAACATGCATGCCAGTTGCAGGTTTTTGAAAGGATTCAGTATAAGTACTTGAACTTCAGTTTTGTAGCAGATTACAAAGCAATTTCTAGCTATGTCATTTTACTTTTTTCCCTAAGTAGTTAAAAAAAAAATCTTAGAACTAATGAGAGGTATAAATGCACGAGGACTAAAGATCTAATTTTTCGCACTCTTCTGTCTCTTTCCTATTTCCCTGACACACAAAAGGTATTGAAATAACAAATCATGCAACTGCAACGTTAGAAGGCAATCAGATTTTCAACAACCGATTTGGAGGTTTATTTCTAGCATCTGGTGTCAATGTAACAATGAAAGGTGAGTCTGAGTCCTGCTGCGTGTATTTGTTCATTTTGCATTTTTGGATTTGGTGGCCTAGAGTTTTATCATACCGTCTCTACCCTCCTCACCTCCTCCTCTCCTCTCTCCCCCTAATATTTTGAGCTGCATGAAAATTCAGGGTTTTGATTGAAGGGAGTAAGACAAGCTAAGATACTACAGTTTAGACTAATGGCCAGAAGCTTTTAAAGGTAACTTAAAATTTTCTGGTCACATTAAAGCTCCTTTGTTAGCTCTTCTGTCTCAAAGTTGTTTGTGAACAGGTTACCTCTTCAGTTGGCCCATCTCAAATTAACATTGTAAGTTAGTGTAATGGAAAGTCTTTTCTCACGTGTCTGAAAATAAGTGTCCAGTAAAGAAATGTGTTTTACTTGGCTTTAGGATCTAAAAGCATGACTATTCACAATCCCAAATCACTTTTTTAGAAAATAGTAAGAGCAGTTCACATAGACTTTAATGTGTAGTTAAGGAACAAGGTACTTCTTCTTGGAGCTTGGAGTGATGGTTTGAATGGCAGACTGCTACAGGAGGTTATTCTAAAAGAAAAAAGTTAACTTTGCAAGAAGCTTTTACCTGCTTGATGTACTGGTTATATCCTTTCATGTGTAATTCATTAGATCAGTTTAAAACTCAACCTCACAGTCTCTGCTTCCCAGCTCTGGGGCTTGCTGGCAGCATCAGTCAGTGCTGTAACACTACTGGGGACAGACAAAAAAAGTTTGAGGTGTACTTTGGGACTTCATAGAATCAGTCTCGGAAGAACCACCAATATTAGAGTAACGGTAGCCAGTAGAGGGGATAACCAAATTCAGTAAGGCCTTGGACACATCTTTTAAATGCTGGAGGTGGCTGGGAACTAATTCCAGCTTCAGTTCTGTTGGAAGATGCTTTCTTTTTAGAAGGGTGAAGAGCTGTGCTTGTCTGCTCTCTAGGAGAGATGTGTAAAACACCTTGTGGTCAAGGGCTTGCARACTAGTGTCTTTCAACTGTTTTGTTTTCAGACTTTTCAATAGAAAATGTAAGCCTGACAGAAAGGCTTGCTTCTGTAACCATCTTTCACCAATTCACAAAGAATATTTAAATGAAAGAGGGCTCTGGTTTATCAGATATTTTAAGGAAGAATCAGAGAGAAGAGCAGTCTTTTTGGTCTGAGGAATGTACTATGCTGTCTGGGCATCTGCCTTGTAATCTAACATCTAGGATTTGATAAATGCCAAAACTAAAATTCTGGCATGTAACTAAATGTTTGTAATGGTTCTTATTCTAATAAACAAGCAAACAAGACTATTGACCCAAGTATGATAAAGTTCTATGGGTTTTTGTTCCCCCAACAGATAACAAAATAATGAACAATCAAGATGCCATAGAAAAAGCTGTCAGTAGAGGCCAGTGTTTGTATAAGATATCAAGCTACACCAGCTATCCGATGCATGACTTCTACAGGTAACAAGTTCTTTTGCAAGTTAACAAGATTTTGGGGTGGTGGGGAAGAGTCACCTACCACAAGGCTTTTTWAAATAAAACACCTACAGTATTTGTTTTAGTAAATCCCCCTACAACAATTGCCATGTCTCAGTTAAAGCACAAATGAATGCTGTTCCTCACTGGCAACCAAAGAGTAAGGTTAAACAAGTTCCATTGCCTTGACTTTACTGTGGGCTGGAGAAAGACATGGTTATCATGAACCTGAGGTCTATAGGATTACATGAGAACTGCCCTTTCAAAAGACAAAAACGAAAGTATGCTATGAAAATTCAAGTCTGCTATTCATGTAAAATCCTTAAGTTTTACAATCTTATGCAAATCTTTAATGCCATTCTCCCCCCTCCCAAGCACTTTTCTCAGCTTATCAGTGTTTGATTCGTGCCTAATGTGATGCATTTTACTTCAGATGTCACACCTGTAACACCACAGACCGCAATGCCATATGTGTGAACTGCATTAAGAAGTGCCATCAAGGACATGATGTAGAATTCATTAGACATGATAGGTATGTTTCAAATGAATGTCACGCAATTTCAACAAAGTGATTTAGTTCTCCTGCTTAAAGTGGTCTCTTTTTTTGTAGGTTTTTCTGTGACTGTGGTGCTGGAACACTGTCTAATCCCTGTACRCTTGCTGGAGAACCTACACATGATACAGATACACTATATGACTCTGCTCCACCTATAGAATCTAATACATTGCAGCACAACTGAATTCCTTTCAGAAAGAATGTCCTGCCATTCTAATATCATAACTGTTAAAACTTTTTTTTGGGAGGAAGTTGTTATACTTGCCCATTTCTGCAGAAAGAGACTGTATTAAAGTGGATATGTGAGGTGTTGACACTATGGAGCTCAACCTACCAAAAAAGAAAGTGGCAATATGTTGACTCAGGATAACAGAACTGGGCGTTTTAGCATTACTGTGTAAACAAAGACTTTGAAGGGACAGAAGTGAAGAAAAATAAGCTGCAATTTTGTACAGATACCAACTTCTGAAAGCTGGTGTTTTTACAAGTAGCATTGAAACGCAGTCCAATTTGCAGTAGTACTATTCCGTAGACAAGCAGCATTCTTTGTTGCTGCCTTTATGGACATGGGTACCAATTGCTTTTGTAACATGGTTAAAAAAAAAAAAAAAAAGTGAGCTAGCACTTCTGCATTTCTTTTGATTTTTTAACATTTATTCAGATTGAGAAATATGATTTTAATGCTTTAATCTCATGTAGTTTGTTTCTAATTTCAAGCAAAAAAAAATCTTATTGTACTTGAATGTGTCCTGTTTTGTTAGCACACCTAGACTTGCTGTAACTGTACTCATGTCCCAGTATGTACGTTCTTTCTATGAAAGAGAAAACACTAATCTTAAATTATATCCAGCAATTTTTCTGGTGTCTTCTGAAGTTAGAATAATCTCCTTCCCTGCCCCAGCAATAGTCTGTACTCAAACCACCCTAACAAAAAAAGCGAGTGTTTTAATGAGACTTCCTAGACTATAATGCACTATAAAACAAAGTACCCATGTAACTAAGTTTTGTGAATGAAATTTTACTATGTTTTAAAGTACACAGTAGAAAGTCTCCTCAAAACAGTCTTGTATTTTACTCTGTTCATAGTTTTTTTTGAACAGTCTGGACATTGCTGTGATTTCCAGCAGGTTATGTAAGTAATTTCCTGCTCTAATGAAACTGAGACAAGTATATATACAGCCCTATACAGTTTCATAGCTTTTTTTCCATTTATGTGTATTGGTGACAGTGGGTAATCAACAGCCTGAAAGTGTATGCATGTACCATAACATCTAGACTTAATATATTGTGGAGTACTCAATAACCATTATGTAGAGGGTAGGTAAGAATTAAAAGGGTTTAATTTCCTAGGAAAGACAAATGGAAAAATGGTCATTTTTAAAAAATAAAGTTTATTAGATCATAATGTTGTCTCATACCACCTCTTTGAGAAACCGCCACTACAAATAACAGCATTGTTTTTAAAGATGAYTGATCATAGTGGTAAGTTTCTGAACAGCGTTATCATCACTCGTTGCATCATCTACCACCAAGCAGAGATACCTATGGAGAATAATGAATTCATTTTACCAAACATGGACACAAAGGAGCCTAGAGTAAACTTMTAAAGTTACACAAGTATGAGGAAGTACACATGTCACTTTGTGTGCCATCTTAAAGAAGGCTGCTGTCAGCCCTTAGTGCCTCATGCAAAGGCAGCTAAATCATGCTCCAGTACTGTGACCCTGTCCAGCACCTATGCAAGTTACACACTCTCCTTAGTCCTGGAGACAAGCACAAGGACCCAGACTTAAAATACATTACTCACCTCTATTCCCACCTCCCTGTCAGTCTGACTTCACTACTTGCCTCCCTCAAGGCCTGTGAAGGACACCTGATACTCACAACAGTAGCTTCTATCCTCCCTTCCTCCTTGAGACTTAGCTCCAAAGTGAAAGCCCCTGCCCATATTTTAAAATGACTGCATACTAAATTGTTTGTAATTAAACGAAAAACAAATATCAAAGCCTTACCTAAATATTCTCAGTGAAATTGTCATTTTTTCAAACTCTTTTGCTTTTCTGTGCCCCTTCTGAACAACCTCATCTGGAATATTAGCAAGTTTTGCTGCATTGAAGCCATAGCTTTTTGGACATACTCCTTCRACGAATTTGTACAGGAATGTAATAGTTTCCTGGCTTGGATCTTCACTCTCATTTTCAACCATACATGCCTAGAAAAAACAAGTTACCACAAGTTAGTATATGCTAGACTACAGAATACATGAAACACACCTTTTCTTAGGACATCTTTGTAACTATAGGCAGAAGACTGGAGAAAACATGCACGTCATGAGATCTGCTAGCTCTGAGAGGGGGGAAAACATTACCATGGTGCTCTCAATGCATGTATTGCAGCTTATACGTACCATGTGACCAAGGCGCACAGCAGCACTGTGTGAATAATCCTCTACTAGTGAATGGTAATGTGTGGAAAACAAAGTTCGACACTTGATTTTCTCTGCAAGTTCTTTAACAACTGCACTCGCGATAGCTGTTCCATCAAAAGTAGCTGTGCCTCTACCTGGAGGAGAAATTTGAAAAGAATGTAAGTGGTAGTAAAATCAATTAAATCCATATTTTACTTACTACTAAAAAGAGACCCTCCCCAAGTGCAAAGATTAACACATACAAGCAAAGATGCTTTTCTGAAAACACCTGCCAAATACAATTCATTGCTTCCCATGTATCAATTCATTTTGTTAGTCAGTCTTCCACAGAGCAAGGCAATGGAAAAACAGTAATGATGGGTAAGAGCCACCAGGATTTGTGTAAAGTGGCTAGGTATTTTGTCCCACAACAATCACGTTCTCTTCCACACTGCATAGAAGAACCATTTCTGCTCTCTTGAGGCTTGCTACTGGCTTGGTCAAGGTCTGCTGCAAGTGATCATGCAAAGGACATTGTGGGAAAACAGAGCTAGAAATAGGCTAATAATGATTGCTGGAGGTGTGCTGTATTAGTTCCTGGGACACCTAAAAACACATCTTTCTTTTAGGAAGATAATTACATTGGTATTAACTAGTTAGTTAGCACCACTATGCTAAAACCACCTCTGTGTATTCAGTCATAGGTTAGACAGTCGTAACAGCCTTGCAGCTAGTCTTTACTCATCTTAGATTTACTTTCAGTCCATTACAGAACAGACTAATTACCTAGTTCATCCACAAGAACAAGGGAATGTTCTGTTGCATGCTGGAGTATGCTGGAAGTCTCGCTCAACTCAACAAAGAAGGTACTTTCACCTTAAAGACAAAACAACAYGAAACAGTCAAAATTCTTGGAAAACACAACTAAAATCCTACTTAATCTGCACTGGAGTTGACATGAGAAAGGTGGGGCTCTATCAGCTAGAAAAAGTATATTCCGGTTCCTAAGGAATAGAGACAAGTTCAGTTGAGTAAATAAAAGTGGAGAAATACAGCAGCCTAAAAGCTAATAGCACCGGTTAGAGGTACCAGCTGGACAAAAGAGAAGGGGCACAAAGAAAACAAGATGTAGGAGAACCTTTTGACTCTTCACAGTCTTACACGCAGGCTGAAGGTGCATGTGACTTTTCTACATGAAAAGGCAAGCAGAAACCCTTAAAAATGACTTAAGAAACTAGGCTTGCTGCTTTGGTTTTTGATGTCACCAATTAAATGACTTGTTCAAACAGGTAAACATCTATACTCAAACATACCTTTGTGGAGTGAAGTCTACAAAAACAATGCCTCTGCTAAAAACTGAACAACTGACAGAAGTTCCAGCAACCCAGACAACACACAATGCTAGGCTTAAAATTCTTTTCAGCAGATTGGAAGCAGAAGTACACGCAGAACTATTTAGACCCTAGCATACGATAAATCCAAGGATATGAGATCCAGATTTACCTCTGTAGGGTTTAATTGAAATAATCACATTCAACGGCAAGTCGAAGATGACAAGTGTTTACTGACGGTACTCATTTGGTTAAAATTCTAATTATAACCCACYCTGCTGTGCTCCAATACAAATTTCTCACATGGATTATTTAAATGGTGTGTAGCAATCTTGATTTTCTGTATCAGCAGAGAGCAAAATTTGCTGATTTATTTAACAAAAGTTCAGGGTTTTCATGTTTTTTAACCATGCATTTTTGGGGGAGGGGAAAATAATCCTTCATTTATTCACTTTAGAAATAAAAATCCTAGAATTACACATGCAATTTTAAAATTCTATTACTTAAAAGTTACTTCTTCATATAAGTCCTATTGACATCCATTATTAAATGACTGCCACAAAACAACTTTCATTGTGCTTTCATTTCTACTCACACTGTAGAAACTACTGTGACAAAACTAAGACTTCAAAGCTAGCTTTTTTGTGCAGTGCTTATTTAACTTCACAGGGAAATATTAAGATGCTTCTACACATCTATGAAAGACGAAAGGATAGCTCATAGAAAAAAACGTAAAACACTACAAGTTTTCTACATCACTATTGCTAAAAATGCATTTTTCTTTCCTGCCATAAGCACACTTCTATTTTCAAGATTTCTTGTCCTACTGAAATTAAACAAAAATGAAAAATAGCTGGGCCAAAAAGCCTTAATAAATTCTCTACCTGCAAAGGAAAAAAAAGAAAAAAAAMCACTTACTTTGGGAGGAGCACAAATTTTGCTTCGTTTCTTTTAATTAAGATCTGCAACAGAATATGACTGAGGAACATTATTTGTTTAATCCTCAAGAAACATAAGAAACTGTACACAGTTACAGACTTGCAGCATTTAATCTTGAAATGTTGAGGCTTTTCAGCTTTCCTCCCTCCCCATTTCTGAATAGCAAGTTATAGAAAGAAATTCAGTAATCTACAGTATTAACTGCATGCTTTCTGTAGACAAGACTTAGAAAGAGGCAATATATCTGTTCAAATGAAAAAAGTCTTAGGTGGATTGAACTCACTTTCCTAGCTAGTTTTATTTTGTATGGTTTCACTGCTAGTGTGCTAAGTTCCACTCAGTTTCTTAGACTGCCTTTTCATTCTAAAGGAATAGCAGACAAGGTTGTATTACTGAAAGTACTAGAAATTCTTTAGACTTATCCCCAGAAAGACTTTGGGATCAAAAAGGATACAAAACATAAGCTTACCACAATATAAACATGCAGAAAATAGATCAGTGGAGCCCAGCAAGATCCAGCATAGCTAGAACTCCATACTGTCACAACACATAGGAAAGCGTTCTTCCTAAAATGGTTTGAATTTTAAGTTGAAGAGGTCCACCTCACTTCTCAAAAAGGGTCTGACCTTGTTTAATCTAGCTCTATTATTTTTATTTACTTCCTCTAATCCTAAGAAAATTCTGATTAACATTTTCTCTTGGAAAAATAAACAAATTTCCTCTTAGCAGCAGACCTTAGAATCCACTGGAATCAATGTGGTTCTCAAAACCTTTGCTGCCACAGGTAACCTCGGCGGATTCTGTATCCTGCATGGGCAACCCTTTACAGAACTCCCATTTGACCGATTCCTACTAGATCCAGAATACAGATTAAAAGTCTATCTGCAGGAACTACAGTAACAATCTGTAAAGTGTCAAGAAGCACAAGATCTTTTGTCACAGAAGAAATACGCCATGTTCTGCCTTTCYTCTCTGTGAAAGGCATCATCCATCCAGCATCTTTGTGAGAGCRAAAGAAAACATGCTTAAGATTCATACTGAAACAAGTCCATCACCTCAAATAACTCCATACTAATGCAGAACGTAAAGTCAGTTCAAGAAAGACAAATGCATCTCCACCTAACAAGTAGGCACTGTAGAGTGAAAGTTCAGTGGAGCAGGTTTTGAGAAGCATCTGCATCAGTGGAGCAGGTTTTGAGAAGCATCTGCATCAGCTCTGACGGAAGGCTACAGCTTTTTTTCCATTACTTCCTTGCAGCCTACTGGCATGGAGATTTTAAGCAGTATCTCAATGATAGTCATTTAAAGATGAAAATATCTCATAGAGGAAGAAAAGCAAACTCCTATTGGGATATGCAGCCACTACTATTTTCTACTGAAAACATTTCTTKCCAAATTCCTTATGTGTAACAACGTCAATACACTAACTCCTTTCATATTCACTGACCCATATTATTTCATATGAAGATCACAGAAAATTTGTGCCCTCCTTAAATGAGTTATATTACTTCTATTACCACAAAAATACTCATTTCCTCTAGCCCCATGACATACTGCATACCACTAGAAGCAGCCTTTCCCATTCTAGCTGTTGTATCACCCTCAACTTTTATCATCCTCTCTGTGGAAGAAACGAAAYGTTCCCAGCAGTGACAGCTACTTCTTCCAAGACAGGCTTGCCTTTCTCTTCATCTGAAGAAACTAGACTTCAGATACAAGGAAGGCATTCTGATTGAAACAAAGGACATTCTGTCCTTGACAGAAGGTAGAAAAACATCTCCTCTGAAACAGATACCTGAATATCACTTTTCTATTCAAGAACATTTGAAAAAAAAAAAAAAAAAAGAGATGCCCATGTAAGTAGAACAATAATCAACTGTACAAAATCCAAGAAGATACGGCTCAGTTTTGTATCCAGTTGTAAGGCAGGCCTTAACATTAAGGTCACTAAAAACTGATCCTCAGTGTCCATTAAAAATAATGGAAGACAAGCATATTAAACAGATAAGCCTAACTACAGCCCTACTTCTGCTCTGCAGCTCACAACCCTCAATTCTCCAACAGGAGACAGAAGAATTAGTTGCCTAACTCATAATAAAAAATACAAGACTACCCCTTCGCAGTTTGCCACTCAAAGCACAAAGGAAGCATCCAAAGTGCACAGAGAGAAGGAACTCACTCCTTGGTTGTTAAAAGCACTTTAAACGGTTGGACTTACCTGACATAATTCTGTCTGAGGCACCCAGTCTTGTAAATACTCTGTCAATAGGTGTAAGCCTGCAGACTTCAGCAGGTACATAACATCCCAACTGAGCCATTATAGCCAAGAGACCAGCCTGAAAATCAAACATTAATGATTATGTGCATGGAGTTTCAGTTCCACACAGAGAACAGAGGAATTAAACTATATCTCCCCTAAACAAAAGCTGGAATACACAGAACTTCCTAAATTTTAATAGCTCCAAGCTACAGTATCATAATCTCAAGTAGAATTAAACTATTCTGAAAACCTTTGAAACACAAGTTATTACAACCAAGTATTGTTTATAAAGCAATGTTTTCCATGTAGCCCCCTAACCTCTTCTTTTCATCTTGTTCAACATGCAGAAGCATCTTTTGCAAAGTGAGCCAAAATCACAGATAAGACTACTCAAGAAAGATAAAAGCTACTCTATCACTTTTTCCAATCACCTCTTATAAAACAGTAATAAAATTTACTCCTCACCAAATTAAGTGCAAATAGACATCTACTATTTAAACCTATAGGACATTTTCTACCAGATTATATTTTTTCTTTAGCCACRCTGTTGCTGCATATCCTGAAAGCCACTGTTGGGTTCTCCTTCGAAGTTAAGAAGGTTTAGTCATTTAATTCCCTTACGTAACATACACAGGTACTCTAGAGCGTGACTATCTACATAAGAWGACAATCACCTGTCGCATAAGTGTAGATTTGCCACCCATATTTGGGCCAGTTACTAACACACAGGAAGCTTCACTACTACTATCTTCATCTTTGCAGCCTATCATGATGTCATTAGGAATAAAATCATCTCCAAAAAAAGTTTTTGTAATACATGGATGGCGTGAATTTTTAAGTTCCAGGAATGGAGGAGTACTATCCACGGGCAGCAAAATTATAGGTCGGCACAGTGGTCCATCACCATCTTGACTGTAGCTAGCAAGGGACATCAGGACATCTATAAAATAAGGAAAATCCAGTTAAGTCATGCTTTATTTTTCTTTGTTCATTCATTTGCATTTACTCATTGACAGAATTTTRGGGAACACAACTCTTCATTTTCCTGTGAAGTACAATACCCTAGAAGTACACCAGGCAGTACAAGTAAGAGCTGAAGACAGTCATAACTCCTTTCCTCATTTCTTCAAGATTTATATCGACAACAAATTACAAAATAATTCCCTCTAGTTCTCAGCTTAGAAGTCTTCAACATCTGCATCATTTCAGTTAGAAAGCCAATACTCATTTTTATATACTTGACTTGTAAAAAGGCTAATTTTCCTTTGTTGGTTTTTGATTTGGTGACTAAGTGATGATGAAATCTGCTTCCAAGACAGTGAATTACTTTGTTAAGAACCATAATACTGGCAGAAAGTTGTCAGAATAATAGTTAAAAAAAAAAAAAAGTTGTCTTAGCAGAAGGCAGAAACAAAATCCCACTCAGCACAGCTCTYGAGGCTCTAAAACCTGTTTTTGAGTAGCATGTACCTATAAAATAAGACCATTTAGGCCATTTTAATGACTTTAAGCATTGCAGTTACTACAGTTGTGAAACAGGCTTGAAATCTCRCTCTCTCTTGACTTTAACTATTTACCCTGACACTGAGGGCTACTCTGATTTCTTCCTATCCCTCCCAATCCAAAGAACTGGCTCCCAGAGTATGCTCACTGCCTGTCTGTCCTCCTTCTTCTGCCACAGTGGGATTTAAAGAGTTCTTTCACCTTCCCCTAGAGCAAAGGCATCCCACAATGCCTCATGCTAACAGCAAATTCACAGTACAATAGAAACAGTACATCAGTTCAGAAAATATGTAAAGGGTATACAGCAGACTGTTCTTTCCCAGAACCTTAAGGAAGATTTGGGTAAGTAAATCTATTACACTGTTTCCTTTAGGGTAATGAAAATGACTACTATTTTTACTTTTAAGGGCCACTGAAAAAACAGTGTCCTCAAAGGGAAAGCAGAACGACTAGCTGGTTAGATTTTTCTACCCTCATCTGCATCACAGTTTTCATTTAATGAGAAGCTACTGAGCTACAAATAAAATCCTAAATGCAGTGAGAGACCAACCACTCTACATTAAACTGTGAGAAATGTTTAAATGGTCACATGCACAGCCACAATCTCACAACAGGAATGAAGAAAGAGCTTGCAAATGTCATACTGCAGTACTCCATCTGTTACAGCCTGTTTCCATTCYGATAGTAAATGGCAGAACTGTTAAATTTTAACAGTAACACTATTACTATTACACCCAGAGGCTTTAAACTACAAATTAAAAGCTTGACATGAGCCTCTTCTGCTTGTACTGAGCAGATTTCACCATTTACTGTGTAAAAGTATTTTTACTAGTGGTCAAAACTAAARGAAAACCCCTTACCTAACACAGCAATGCATTCTACTGCTGTCTGCCAGTCTTTGTTATTTTTATCAAAGTTGTAAAACAAACGCCTCATACAGTCTTTTAGTGCTGCATCTCTCCTTTCTTCAGCATTAACCATGGCAGCCAGCATCTTCTCAATCTCCTTTGTCCAGTAACGTTTATATCCCTTCCTGGTTGACTTCAACTCATATTCCTCAGGCAAATTAYGTGATATCGCACTTTCTGGTATTTCTATTTGGTATCGATTTTTGCCTGCCCCCCAGTACATCATGGATTTGAATCCAAGCAGTTTGCGTTGTTTATCTAGATACTCATGAAGATCTTCCTCTACAGCTTTAATATCCTGTAGTGCTTTATCATATTCGGGGTCAAAGCCTGTCTTTGGAGTAATCACTCCTGTCTTTCGAGCCTGGTTATGATCAAAAGCAGTATCCCACCTCTTAAGTTCTGCATTTAAGTCYGGAAAACGGCCCTCCGGATTTCTGGCTTTGTGGGTGACTAGCTGCTTGAGTACTCTAGATTTGAAGTCACTGGCAACTTCTTCCATGGTATCTACAATTTCATTCATTACTTTAAACCCCTCCAACGTAGACAAAAAATCAGCAATCTTTTTTTTGCTGTACTTGACTTCTTCATAAAAGATGGCCCTGCTGTCMGGATGGTTCTGACTTTTAAGTGGTGATCCAATACCGTGAATTTTGCTGAGTAGTCTTTCGAGGTCAGGAAGTTTCTTCAGGTGCTCACTGACTTCAGACACTTTATCAGGCACTGCCAGAAGGTCTTCAACAGCATCTAAACGATCRTTGATGGATTTAGGATTACAGAGAGGAGCACAGAGCCACTGTTTCAGGAGCCGCTTTCCAAATGGTGTGCAACATGAGTCAATCCTTTCCAACAAAGTACCTTCTGTGGTTCCATTAGTTCCATTCTGCAGGACTTCCAAGTTCATTAGGGTAACTCCATCCAGCACCATCCGCCGGTCAGTTTTGGCAAAGAAACTACTCCAACTTGTAGTTTTTGCAATATCAATATCCACAGGCACATACTCCTCAAAGTTTCCCAATGATAACAGCTCCTGATCAATCAAACATCTTTTGAGATAGAAGATACATCCCCCAAGAGCTGACAGAGCTAATTCACTATTCTCACCAGGAGTTAATCCCAGTGAATCACTCTCTGAAGTCATAAATTTGATTACAGAGGGCAGAGAAYATCCATTATCAGAGTTCTGTTTCTCCTTGAAATATTCTTCCTCAAGAAGAACTTTTAGTGTTTTAGATGCATTCCAGAACTGTGAACCAGAGATCAACCCTTCCTGAATACAAGAAACAAGCGAGCCTTTCAGTATCTTCTGTGTGTCCACAGAAAGGTTGCCTTTCTCAAACAGTACCTGCACAGGAGTGTAATGTGCTACTAAAGTTCTAAACCTCGAACAGTGCCGGTCATCTGAGAACTGGCCTATGTAAAACTTCCCTACTGACGTGTCAACAAAACAAACCCCATATACACGATGTCCAGAGGAGTCTTCTTTTTCTTTAATGCACAGAAGGTATTTGTTATGGTTCTCAGATGGATCACAATCCAGAACACTGTAAGTCTGAGTCCCTTTAGTAATAATTCTACATATTTCTCGGCGTACAACCTTGTCAAATTTTGTTGGGTGAGCCATTGATTTATAGCGTGCTTCCATCATTTCAGGGGTTTCTGTTTGCTCAACGCGGGCTACCTTGTAGCCCTTCTGTACTAGAACATCTGAAAATCTGCCAAACGCAGTTTCTGGAAAACCTGAATGGGCCCAAGTGCCTTTCATGAATATCAGGCCCAATTCATTCACAGCAGTGACTGCATCCATATGATACAACTCATAGAATTTTCCAACTTTGTAAAAAATCACAGCATCAAAGTTTTGACTTTTCAGCTGCCACCACCTCCGCATTCCTGGTGTACACTTGTTAAGATAGTCCTCAGGTACATAAAGAGTACACGGATCATAATCAGGATCACCTTGTCTTCTCCTGCGTGCATCTTTCCTTTTCCCTTCCTGCAGCCAGTCAAGCTTTTCATGTTCCCATACTGCAAAGCCACCAATTCCTCCACTGCAAGCATTTGATTCAAAACTTTCAGGTGCTGCAAAAGATGTTAGCTTAGATTTAGCTTCTAAAGAAACTACTGCTGCTCTTTTGGGTGTTTCAGAACATTCGTTTCCTAAGCTATTCCTTTTAGCAGGCTTGCTTGCATCTTTTCTCTTTCGCTTAGAAGGGACTTTAACGGGACTTTCTGCAATGCTCTCTGTGTCCATCTCTGTGTCAGTAGATTCATTTTCATCCACCCCACTACTAGCTTCCTCACTGCTTGTTGTTTCTTTCACATCAGGCTTGAACTCTACATCAGAACCATCCTGATCACTGTCAGAATCCAACACTCTTCTTCTTTTGGCTTTTACAGCGCTTCTCCCACTATTCACTACTCGTTTATTGGTCTTCACATCCTCCTCGCTATTGCAATCATCACTGTTGCCTGATGCACTTTCACTCATCTCCTGGAAAATAAATTATTTAACATATTAAAAATTCTGGCTACAAGATAAAAGCAAAATATCATAATTGCAAAAAGAAGTCTGAAAATTCAGTATAGTGCAGTAACTATGATGCTTAAAGCAGAAGACAGGAGAATCACAACCAACTCAATTTATCTTTACAAAATTTAGTCTTTTTCTGAACAGTTAATTGCTGCCTGCCAGTGGTGTAATTACCGTTCTTTGTATTCTTCACTGCATCATTCATAACTTGCCTAAGTGATGCTGATGAAGAAAACATTCAAGCAGGTATACGCTATATGAAATTCAGSACAAAGGAGAAATGTTTCTGTAAGCCAACTCTGTATTTTAAACCTTTTCCTACTGCCCTTTGTCAGAAACGTGACYAGTCACGGCAAACTTTCAGTGCTAGCATGAGAGGGCTTTGGCAGTGTTCCTTATTCTGAGGTCCATCTACAAACAGGACAATAAAGACTACAAACTTACAGTTACCCTCAAGAAGATCATGCTTGTCTAGTAGAAAGAAAGAAAACTGCACTCTTAGCATTTTCAACCTGTGATTTTAAGAATTCCCATGCCCATGCCTGTGCTGGAAGAGTGAAGGAGTGAAGGGAGTAAGAAGTGCTTATGTCCACCACACTGTTGCTGCCAATTTATGACGCTTAGAGTGACAGCTGGCCCTGGTGGCAATGTCACGGCTGGAGAAAACAGGTGAGTTAGGCTGACAGAGGAGGTAGTGCAAATCACTATCCCATCAGCAGTTTCCTCATACCACTCCCTTCTTAAGAAGTTTATTCCAATACATGTACTGATACTGAGATACTAATTGAATCATTCACAATACTGATAATAAAAAAAACCCTCCTTTTAATTACCCATCAAAAGGAACAAACAGTACAAGAATTTGTATTCAGTGCTACTTCACGAGGGGAGACCTGCCTCCAAAATCCAATCTAATGCCTTAAAATGAGCCCTCAAAAAGGAATTTCTACATTATTACAAATGAAAACTTCAGAGCCAAGCTAGGGGAACTCGGAATATGAACAGTAGATAGAGAAGATAAAGAGATGTACTAGAAAAAAAGCACTTCATGAGCAAAAAAATGGGTCAACAGGCCTGCTGGTGAGTGATCAATTAAGAGGGATAATACCTTTAGAGAAGTTAAGTAACTTCTCTGAAGCCAGTCTTTAAACAGGTACCAGAGGTATGAAGAGGTACTGGACTTCACCTTTCCTACTAGAAAAGATGGGATACCAGCATATTACCTGACAACACAGAGGTAGCACAGAAAAGACCAGAGGATATATGCATGCATGAGCTTAATAAAGAGCAGATGGGCAGTGTTTACTACGCCAGAGAATATTCCTTGTTTAGCTTCAAGAGATAACTTTTACACTTTTACACTCTTTCAGTATTTCTGAAAATGATAGTAAGAAAGAAAAACAATTTACCTCCATTTCTTCCTCCTCATCCTCCTCCTCCTCAGTGTCTGAAGGTTCATTGCAAACTGCCAGCTCAAGCCGCTTAGTTTTACCTTTACTCATTGCATCATCCGCTAGCATCATTGCTCTTCTAATTTCAGGTTTTGTACTATAAAACATACCTCCCTTCAGTGCCTCCCTACCTGATGAACCTGTAAAATCACAAATAGTTCATCAGAAACTGAAGTTAGCCTAGAGTTTAGCCAGTCCTTTAGTTCGCATTCATCCTTTATTCTTAAATAAGTGTATTCAGACTATAATTATCTAACTTTCCAAACGACCAGTCAGTCCAATCACATCAATTTAATATACTGACTCATCAAGCCTGAAAAACTATCACTAGAGAAAGTCTAAACACCCACAAATGAAATGTCTACCTAGTATATAAACACTTGAATTGCTTCTATTACGACAACTCATTAGAGCATCTAAATACTTCTAAGCTAAGCTCTAAACATTCTCTCTTACTATAGTTATTATTGAAAAGCGGTATTTTATACTGGAAGTGCAGAAGACCTGACTGAGATCGCATGGCTGTTCTAACAATGACAATCAAGTTCCAGCACAAAGTTATCCTCAAGCTCATGGGCATCCATCATCCATATTAGTAGATGGATTTTCCAAGTTAACAACTGGCTGTGCCGCTGGTGTTGGCAGCAGGGTTTTCGCTTCTATGATGCCGGGACCCTGTCTGAAGATTGACAACTGACGGGGAGAGATGAGATCCACCTCACTAAGCAGAGCACACGTGTCTTTACTGACAGGTTGGCCAGCGTAGTAAAGAGGGCTTTAAACTAGGATGGATGGGGGAAGGGGAGAGTTATAAAAACAGGGGAGTCAACAGACATGGCTCAAGTTGGGATGCCTCTAGCAGGCGCATGCAACCAGGGAAGTGCATATGAGACATAGCTGTGGGGGATCCTCTTGCACCCCTACTGGGAAACCTGCATGCACAACTACCTCGCTGAAATGCCTCTACAACTATGCACATAGCATGGGGAACGAACAGGAGGAACTGGAATCTGTGTGCTGTTGCAGGGTTGGATCTCATTGCAGTTACAGAGACATGGTGCGGATAGCCCACCTGACTGGAATGCTGTCATGGACTGTTATGTGCTTTCTCTTTTTCTTCTTTTCTTTTTTTAGGAAAGACAGTCCAGGCAGGCAAGGTGGTAGAGTTGCTCTTTATGGAAGAAAGCAACTAGAATATACTGAGCTCTGCCTAGGTGTGGATGAAGAGTTAGCCGAGAGCTTATTAAAAGGTAGACTAATATGGGGGGCACTGTTGTGAGTGTCTGCTACAGGCCACCTGACCAGGAAGAGGAAGTCGATGAGGCCTTCTACAGACAGCTGGAAGCAGCCTCACAATCACAGGCCCTAGTTCTCATGGGAGACTTCAACCACCCTGATATCTGCTGGAAGGACAACACAGCAAGGCACAAACAGTCCAGGCAGCTCCTACAGAGCATCAACGATAACTTTGTGACACAGGTGGTGGAGGAGGCAATGAGGAGGGGGGTCCTGCTGGGCACTGTACTAACCATCAAAGACAGACTGGTTGGACACATGAAGATTGGGAGCAGCCTTGGCTGCAGTGATCACGAGATGGAGGAGTTCAGTACCTGCATGAAAGGAATAAAGCAATAAGAAGGATCGCAACCCTGGACTTCAGGAGAGCGGACTTTGGCCTCTTCAGGGAACTCCTTGGAGCAATCCCACGGGTTAAGGCCCTAGACAGAAGGGGGATCCAGGAGTGCTGGTTAATATTCAAGCATCCCTTCTGCTAAGCACATCCCAAGGTACTGCCAAGGTACATCCCAAGGAGGAAAAAGTCCAGCAAAGGGGTAGGAGACCTGCACGGATGAGCAAGGTGCTCCTGGCAGAAGTGCAACAGAAGAAAGAAAGTACAGAGAATGTGGAAGAGGGGACAGGCCACTTGGGAGGATTATAAAAACGTGGTCAGAGTATGCAGGGATGCAGTGAGGAAGGCTGAAGCCTGTTTGGAATTAAATCTGGCAAGAGATGTAAAGGTCAATAAGAAGGGCTTCTTCAAATACATCAGTAGCAAGARGAAGACTAGGGAAAATGTGGGCCCGTGGCTGAATGGGGTAGGGGCCCTGGTGATGAGGGATACAGAGAAGCCAGMATTACTGGATACCTTCTTTGCGTCAGTCTTTGCTGCTAAGGGCAGCCCTCCAGAATCCCAGAGCCTGGAGACAAGAGAGAAAACCTGGAGAAAGGAAGACTCTCCTTTGGTTGGGGAGGATCAGGTTAGAGACCTTTTAGGCAAACTTGAGGTCCACAAATGCACGGGCCCCGATGGAATGCACCCACAAGTGCCGAGGGAGCTGGYGGATGTTGTTGCCAGGCCGCTCTCCATCATCTTTCAAAGGTCACGGAGAACACGAGAGGTGCCTGAGGACTGGAAGAAAGCCAATGTCACTCCAGTCTTCGAAAAGGGCAAGAAGGCRGACCCAGGAAATTACAGACCAGTCAGCCTCACCTCCATCCCTGGAAAGGTGATGGAACAGCTCATTCTGGATGTCATCTCCAAGCATATGGAGGAAAAGAAGGTGATCAGGAGTAGTCAGCATGGATTCACCAGGGGGAAATCATGCTTAACCAATCTGATAGCCATCTGTGATGGAGTCACTGGGTGGGAAGATCAGGGGAGAGCAGTGGACATTGTGTACCTTGACTTCAGCAAGGCTTCTGACACTGTCTCCCATAACATCCTCCTAGATAAGCTCAGGAAGCRTGGGTTAGACGAGCGGCCAGTGAAGTGGATTGAGAACTGGCCGAAAGGCAGAGCTCAGAGGGTCGTTATCAGTGGTGCGGAGTCTAGCTGGAGGTCTGTAGCTAGTGGAGTCCCCCAGGGCTCAGTACTGGGTCCAGTCTCATTCAGCTTATTCATCAATGGCCTGGACAAAGGGACAGAGTGCCTCCTCAGCAAGTTTCCTGATGATCTCAAGCTGGGAGGAGAGCCTGATACACCAGAGGGCTGTGCTGCCATTCAGAGAGACCTGGACAGGCTGGAGAGTTGGGCAGAGAGGAACCTCATGAGGTTCAACAAGGACAAGTGCATGGTCTTGCATCTAGAGAGGAATAACCTCATCCACCAGTACAAGCTGGGGGTTGACCTGCTGGAAAGCAGCTCTGCAGAGAAGGACCTGGGAGTCCTGGTGGACAAGTTAGCCATGAGCCAGCAATGCTTCCTTGTGGCCAGGAAGGCCAACGGTCTCCTGGGGTGCATTAGGAAGAGCGTTGCCAGTAGGTTGAGGGAGGTGATCCTGCCGCTCTACTCAGACCTGGGGAGGCCACCTCTTGAGTACTGCGTCCAGTTCTGGGCTCCCCAGTACAAGAGAGACATGGAGCTGCTGGAGAGAGTCCAGTGTAGGGCTATGAAGATGATCAGAGGGATGGAGCATCTGCCCTATGAGGGAAGGCTGCAAGAGCTGGGCCTGTTTCGCCTGGAGAAAAGACTGAGAGGGGATCTTATCAATGTGCACAAATACCTTAAGGGAGGGTATCAAGAGAATGGGGCTGGACTTTTTTCAGTTGTGCCAAGCAACAGGACAAGAGGCAATGGGCACAAACTGAACCACAGGAACTTCCACCTGAACATAAAGAAGAACTTCTTTCTTGTGAGGGTGACAGAGCACTGGAAGAGGTTGCCCAGAGAGCTGGTGCAGTCTCCTTCTCCAGAGGTACTTAAACCTGTCCAAACACCATCCTGTGCAACATGCTCTAGATGACCCTGCTTGAGCAGAGGACTTGGACTAGGTGATCTCCAGAGGTCCCTTCCAACCTCAACCATTCTATGGTAACATATACCTCCAGGCTGAAGCTCTCTTGGCCATTTTAACCTGCTCCTGTAAGTGCAGCACAGCTTCCAAGACCAATACTGACCTACTAGCCTTCACCTTCAAACATCAGTTGCTCATCAGTCATGCTGTCAATTTACCCTGATCTGGCAGGGTATCAAGCAAAGCCTATAACTGACAGCCCCACCATTTCCTCTTCCTCTCTAATATCCCTTCTCCACCATAGTTCTTCCTCCTGCTGCCTGTTAATAGAGACAAAAACACAGACAACCAACCTACAGATTGATTTCTAGAAAGAATCATCAAAGAGGCTGAGATTCATCTTAATGCTATGCTTGACAAATAAATGGTATAACATATTATATACTCGGCTGCAGGGAGAAAAAGAAGGGAGAGATACTAACATAGATGTGGCAGAATGATTCCTATTGCTCTTACAGGTTTAGCAGTCTGCAAATGAAAATAGGATCTTCTTGAATAGGCCCTTAGGCCTGTTCTTGTGAATCATTTCATAGGCTTAAGCTTCAACTCTAAGTTAACAGTAGACAACAAGTTGTTAATTTGTAGTAGGGCCAAATATTTCAGAAATAGGCCAAACAAAATTCTTTCTGGTCTTACTTTCTTTGAGGTTGCAGTAGCAAACTATAGAATTAAAAGTAGTTGCTTCTACAACACAAATGCAAGACAGTAACAAATCAAATCTCCATTTTAATGTTTTGCAAATATAGTGAGACAATAATCTAAAAATATTTTGCATTTAATATTGACAGTTTAATAGCGACAGGAAGAAATCTCACCACATAGTTGAACTGCACACACTGGTATGCAACAGCTGCATATTGACAGCTAACCTATACATAACACTGTGTATCTTGCAGGTCTGACTGTATAGCCCTGTGCTGTATTTATTCACAGTAACAAACAATAAAAGAATACATGAAACTTTTCCACTTATCCACTTTTATCCAAAGAGACTCCAACATTTTTATTTTGTGTAAATGTATTTTTAAATATTTATTTAAAAGCAAAGAATGTATTTTAAATATTTTTACTCTGTTTTGCATTAATCACACATCTTGTAGACAGACCAATGTTTCTTAAATATCTCGAGCATTTCTTATTTTTCTGTGATTTTCTTTTGGTAAACAGTTCTTGTCTCCTTACCTATATTTGCTTTTGGGTATAAACTGTAAACTGCTAAAAATATATTTCATTCTTATAAAAAACCTTCAGGAAGGATATATAGAATCTATGGACAAATTCATATTAAATTATGCTAATACTATGGCACTAATATTGTCATTTTAATTTAACTGCGGCTTTAAAGCACAATACACTTATGTTTAATAAACAAAAACACCTTCCCTTCCTCCCTCTCCCCACAAAGGATAACTCTGAAATCATATTAGAAGGAATCCTGACTCTTAAAAGGCAAGAAGGTGTTGAAATCCAAAATTGTCTCACTAAGCTGACATGCAAATCCTACAGTCTACCAAAACCACTGTATTATACCTGAAGTATATGTTTGGCAAACAAAGACATACACATCAATGATTTAAAGATTTCAGCAATAGTAGAAAAATAAAACAAAGGAAAAACATTATAACTGTTACTAAAGTAAGATTATTATGCAAAATGCTGTTTTATTTCTTTTCTTTAATTTTACATTAGACAAGTGATCTCTCCAATAAGGCAAACACCAACTCTGGTTTGCAACTACTACTCCTATCCCAACACTCAAATTATACATTTTTACTAACAAAACCGTACTTCAGCTATTCAAAAAAAGTAACACCACAGTCCAACTATTTTCAGTTACTAAACAACATCCTGTGTCTAATCTTTTGATTCTGAATAAATTGCAATTCTCAAATACCTGCTTAAAAACTGAGCTTGACATTCTCAGTATTTTCAGGGATAATATCTGAGATACTGGATTATTGTTTTAGATTGTCTGTATATATATGGGAGAAAAAAAGGAAAAAAAACTTAAAAATAAGCAATTTCTAATTTTGCATTTTAATCTAACAAACGGAGCACTTGGTGTTTTGTGTTCAAAGAACTGAATAACATGAACACACCTGTAACCTGTACACCTGTAACTTGTTTTCTCCAACTTACAAAGTAGGAAACATGCCTTCTAGCTCAGGACTAACCTTGGTTTTGCTGCTTATTTGCTATGGAGAATATTATATCCTACATTCCTTACTCATGCATCCAAAGCAAGTGGCATACTTTCCTTTCTAAATATTTCATTCAGATTTCTTACCTTTATATGGCTTCATGTATTTAATACTGACCCAGCCCCTTGTGGGACTGTCATCAAAAAACTGTACATGGATACGAGCAGATTTCCCTTTTCCTCTGACTATTGTTCCTTCAGTTGGGTGGTTGTATACGAGACATGGCCACCAAGGGTAACCTTCCATCTTGGCCCAAACTAAGTCACCAGGTGAAAAATCACAGGACACACTGCAAAAGCAACACATGTATTATTTAAGTAACATTCAACATTTTAAATAGCCTCAGTCTACTAATCTCCTCACAAATTCAACTGCATGCTGCTTCTGAGCAGCTTGCCCACCAAAGGTCTTGAATGCTCTTAAGTGGTATGACCTGAATTATATGGTCTTTTCCTAGAACCATTAAGTCTTCTTTTAAAACTACTTTTCTGGTTTGCTCCCCCAAGTTCTGGTGAACCCTTGTAATGACAGAGGTTTATATTCCATATGTAATCAAACTCTTACTGGATTTCTTAGGAAGGGGAGAGAGTAACTGAGCCCAACTAGATATTTTAGCTAAAAGAGAAAGATAGTAGACCATATATTATGAGTGATCAGCCCTCATAACTAAGACAAACTTTCCCACAGGCAGTGGAATCTAAAGGAAACTGTAWGGCTTTCAAAAAAACCCCTTAACCTACCATCTCCTCCCCCTCAAAACAAAACAAACCTGCCAACATAAACTATCGTTATTGCAAAGCACATGGCTGAGCTTTTGGCAGCTCTCTCATCTTCTGCAAGATACCAACAYAGCCATAATCTAGTGCCGATAAATGGAGATTTTCTTACAGCTTGTACCCAAGCAAACAGCAACATTCAGTTAGTGGAGAATCTGGATTTTACTACTGATTCTACAAGCCAGAGAAGAAAAATCACAYGCAACACAGAAAACGTACTTCGAAACGATAAAAACTAAAACAAACAGTTATTCCCTCTCCCTGAGGAGGGCCGCTTTCCCACCGCAGCACTACCTATCCCCCCAGACCTCCGCTCCGGACTGCCGTTATCCCAAGCCCGCTGCGTTACCGAGTTACGCACTGGAACTCCAGCAAGGAGAAAAAGGAGGACACGCGCATTTCCCGGGGATTTAGCTAACGAGCACCTTGCCCTGAACCGTAAAAAAATCCGGACAGCAGCAACAGCGACACGGCTACAAACTAGAGCATCCCCACCCCACCCAAAAAAAAAAAAAAAAAAAAAAAAAAAAAAAAACACTCCCGAAAACGGGCTCCTCGCGCGGTTTAGGGTCTCAGCCGACAAGGGCGGCTCCGGAGCGGGAGCCGGCGGCTTACAGGCACCGCCGCCGCGGCAGCAAGGCGGGACAGCAGCATCCCGTCAGCTGCCACCGCCGGCAATGGCCTCCCCGCGCCCCCCCCGCCCGCTCCGTCCCGTCCCCTGCCGCCGCCGCCCGCGCTCCCGGCCCCCGCCGGTTACCCGGGGGCCTGGRCGGCCGCTCCGTCCCCTCCGCCTTTCTCCGCCGCCTCCTTGCGCCGGGTCGCGGGTCTGCCTGCCGCGCCAGCGCAGCTCGCGGCCGCATCGCGCC
>NW_028185295.1:2024538-2028182 GCF_003343005.1 Rhea americana
GTGGAGGCCGCTGCTCCCGTCACTTTGGTCCGCCCGGACTCAGCAGCTCGTAGCACGTTTTTCTTCTTTCTTTTTTTTTTTTATAGCTTCAGCCCTTCAAGCTCTGCTGCTTATTTTACAGTGAAGCTGCGAGAGTCTGTGTCGATTACTGTCACTGTGGAGGTGGGATTTGGGACAGGCTTTGCCCTTCTGTAAAAAAACCCCCGAGGGAAAGGGAAGATATGAGACCTGCCTTGGAAAATTCCCTTCCAGGCTCTGCTGCAGCAGGCAGGAGGGACAGTGGGGTGGGCAGAAAGCTGGTACGTGTCCATGGGAGAAGCTGGGTCAGCTGCCAGCTCTACAGCTATGATGGTTCTCGGCTGTGTTTACTGGCAGAAAACAGGCAGATGTGCAATAGAGCAAAGAAAACATAACCACATACAAACTATGTAACAAGAGTTCCTTTATTCTTTCCTCTTCCTACGTGTTTTTGCATGTTCGCAGAGGAGGCCATATGCTTTGAAACGAGTGTTTTGATGCACTGTTTTACAAGCCTTAAATGCTTACAAGCTTAAATATTATGCTCCAACTACAATGCTACAAAGAATATAAAGTTAGTAAGAACTTATTTTCATCAGCATAATTAAGAGAACAATTGTCTAATGTCGCTAGATGATATTTACCATGGCTGTTTGTCAGAATTATCATTTAATAATGCAAGCCAAAATGTAATGTTTAACACGGCTCTGGCCAGAGAATGTTGCAAGTGCAACACACTACCACCAGAGTAAGAGGTTTGAACTGCAAAGTAAGGATTTTACCACAAGAGGTCACAACAAACCTGAACAAAAATGATGTATTTTAAAAGCATATTCCTTCTAGTATAATTATTTCAGTTTAATTTCAGTGCATAATTTCTGTTAAAATCGTCATGTATTGCTTCCATGTATTGCTTCTGATGTGTTGTCAACTGTAGGCATCTCAAAATTGAGTAGAAAGATGACTACATTTAATTTCCTGAGAATAGTCCAGGGGATCTATGTATCTAAACTGTGYGTACTCTGAAGCTCTTTTAAGTGAAGTGTGCTACAATGTAACATCCTCAGCAGATACTGCTGTTCTGTCAAAACCGCTCAACAGGAATGAAACCCGCAAAGATGTTTGTGAAGCACACTTTGTAAATTATTTGCATAAAATTAGCTGTAAGGGCAACTTCATCTAAATTTCTAAATCTTTGGAAAATGTACACATTGATCAGTCATCTGGCAGGTGGAGGCAGGGAGGGTAATTTGAGGCAGGGAAAGAAAAAGGTTGGGAGAATGCTTACAGCAGGCTCAGTTCTTAAGGAAAATGCCCTTTGTAGGCAGACTCCTGAAAGCTCTGCGAGTTGCTTTCCTGTGGAGGTGACTGTTTTCAGTTCATATGAGGAATAGAGAAGACAGCAAAACATAAAGAGTATTTGGCAGCCTCCTGAGCCAACATGGTACGACCCCAGCAGAAGTTGCTTTGATGCTGAGATCATTTTTGGTAGCTCTGGGATATCTGCTTGTAGGTTGGTTAGAGCCCTGAATCAGCCCTGGTAACGTTGCTGGAGTGGGAGCGTGTTACTGACTTTGTCTGACTGGGAAGGCCTCAAAAAGCAGATCCACGATCACTGGCATTCATGGATGGTATAGTCAGAGGCTTGACAGTTAGGTGGGCCAGAGTGTGCAAATTTGAGAAGATTAATGTTTAGGTTTGCAGTTTTTTTAATTTGTCCTATGCAGCAGTATGAATTCTCAGGGTGTATGGTACCTCTGTCTGGAATTCATTGGGGCATTATGGTGACAGACACTCAAGAAATGTCACATTGGAAAGTTATCTAGATCCATGTTTTAGAAAGTCTGGACCCCATATCAGGCACCCTTCTGAAGGCTGGGTAGCTCTGCACTTCGATATCTGCAAAAACTTAGGAGTTAGCTTCCACTTTGCAGTATCAGATTGTTGTACCTCTTTTCTCTGACAAGGGATTAGGAAGGGGGAAATACAGCTCACACAAGTATTTGTCCGAACACTTTTATTAAGCTATTGTTAATAGAATCAAACAGTTACTATTAAGAGCTAGTCATTCTGATCACACACTACATTCACTTCTTCACACAGTTCATTCACACACATAGTTACCTAGTTGGAGCAACAGTTGGGGGACTAACCCCAGCAGTTCAGTTAGAAGCAGAGGCATGTACTGATGCATCAGTGGCTTCAAGGTAGGAGTTCAGAAAGTCCCTCAAGGTCATTTGTTTTATCATAAATACATATGTGTGTGTGTGTGTGTGTATTATACATGGGCACACTTTTTTAGTCCTCGTGTATAGAAGTCTTCTTGGAGGTGATCGCGGATATACAGCCCATGGCTGATTCTAGTTTACACTAGTGGCCTTGGCTATTGATATTCAGAGTTTATCAGCTTTTGTGGATTCAGCAGGACTGCTGTTCCATGGAGCTTATCAGTTCTTGGGAGACTTTATACGAGCTACCTCTCAGTAGACACTTTTACTCTCTTCAACCTGCTTTCTGGCAGCTATTTCCACAGACATTGATATCTACAGAGCCATTCACATAAATGTGCTCAGAGGGGGCTTTTATGACATAGTCTTCAGTTTCCCTCTAGTAAAATATGTAATTTTACTAGCATTTCTGCCAGTTGCAGAAAGATAGAGTACAGAATAATCAATCCATGAAGGACTTTGAAGTTGAAGACTTTGATAGGAAACTTTAATGAAAGGTAAGTGACATTAGTAAAAACTTTTATTAAAAACATGTCTTTGTCCTCCTCCCTTTCTGAATGCTCTCTTTTTACAGAGAAAACCACAGAGAATTGTTAAGTTGCTGTAATGCAAACCTTACACCAACCTCAGCTGAATATCAAAACCTGCTGTATTTATCTTCTTTTCCCCCCCCTTTTCCCCTGCCAATTCATACGCAAATACTCCCACACAGTCTTCAAGTATGCTTTTTAACTCTCTAAGTGATTCTGAACAATTTCATTTTTACTTTCACTGGAAATGTCAGGGATTTGGCATCTTTCAAGATAATGTCTCAAGGTGTTTGAAACAATTTTGGACATATGTTGCTTTACTGAATTATACAGCACCTGCTTTACAGCTGATACAGAAAAGATGACGGACTGTTCATAAAATCATAGAATTGATAAAGTTGGAAGGGACCTCTGGAGAACATCTAGTCCACCCTCCTGCTCAAGCAGGGTCACCTAGAGCATTTTAGACAGGATTGCATCCAGGCAGGTTTTGAATATCTCTGAAGAAAGAGACTCCACCAGTTCTCTGGGCAACCTCTTCCAGTGCTCTGTCCCTCTCTCAGTGCAGAAATTCCCCCCTCACATTCAGGTGGAACTTCCTGTGGTTCAGTTTTTGCCCATTGCCTCTTGTCCTGTCACATGGGACAACTGAAAAGAGTTTAGCCCCATCCGCTTGACACCCTCCCTTCAGGTACTTATAGACATTGGTAAGATCCCCCCCTCAGGCTTCTCCAGGCTAAACAGGCCCAGCTCTCGCAGCCTTTCCTCATAGGGCAGATCCTCCAGCCATCTGATCATCCTTGTAGCCCTGCGCTGGACTCTATCCAGTAGCTCCATGTCTCTCTTGTACTGGGGAGCCCAGAATTGG
>NW_028185295.1:2030362-2036842 GCF_003343005.1 Rhea americana
GTCTCATTCAGCTTATTCATCAATGGCCTGGACAAAGGGACAGAGTGCCTCCTCAGCAAGTTTCCTGATGATCTCAAGCTGGGAGGAGAGCCTGACACACCAGAGGGCTGTGCTGCCATTCAGAGAGACCTGGACAGGCCGGAGAGTTGGGCAGAGAGGAACCTCATGAGGTTCAACAAGGACAAGTGCAGGGTCCTACATCTAGGGAGGAATAACCTCATCCACCAGTACAAGCTGGGGGCTGACCTGCTGGAAAGCAGCTCTGCAGAGAGGACCTGGGAGTCCTGGTGGATGACAAGTTGACTAGAAGCCAGCAATGCGCTCCTGTGGCCAGGAAGGCCAACGGTCTCCTGGGGTGCATTAGGAAGAGCGTTGCCAGCAGGTCGAGGGAGGTGATCCTGCCCCTCTGCTCAGCCCTGCGGAGGCCTCATCTTGAGTACTGCGTCCAGTTCTGGGCTCCCCAGTGGATTGGAGAGAGTCCAGTATAGGGCTACGAAGATGATCAGTGGACCGGAGTACCTCCCCTGTGGGGAAAGGCTGTGAGAGCTGGGCCTGTTGAGCCTGGAGAAGAAAAGAGTGAGAGGAGATCTTCTCAATGCCTACAAATGTCTTAAAGGATGTGGGGGCTAAACTCTTTTCAGTAGTGCCACGTGACAGGACAAGAGGCAACAGGCACAAACAGAAACAGAGGCAGTTCTGCCTGACTATGAGGAGGAACTTCTTCACTGTGAGAGTGACAGAGCACTGGGACAGGCTGCCCAGAGAGTTGGTGGAGTCTACCCCTCTCTGGAGGTATTCAAAACCTGCCTGGATGCAACCCTGTCTCACATGCAGCAGGTGACTCTGCTTGAGCAGGGGGTTTGGACTAGATACTCTCCAGAGCTCCCTTCCAACCTCAACCAGTCTGTGACTCTGTGATTCACTGAGGTTTTCAAGCAGCTATTTTACAATGTCCTGTTCGCTTGTGGCGGCATCTCCCACTGCGCCTTTTGGGAACCAGAGCGCAGCTCCCAGAGGCCACAAACAAATGCAGCAATTTGTAGCAGTGCCTGGGCTCTGCTTAGAACTTCTGAGGACCTGGTGGGGCGTTGTGGTGGTTTTCTGCTGACTCCCGTGGGACTAGGGGGTGATTCTGCTTACAGGTAAGGGTAGCTGGGCAAGGGCAACTGCAGGAGGCCTGAACTTCTCCTGGCAGAAGCTCTGGCACCTAGTTGTAACTAGTTGTAGCTGCTGCTAATCAGCTGTCTTGGTTTCCCCTGATTAGAGGGAGCTGGGGTCTTGGCTCCAAGTGGCCTTTGATTAGGGTGGGTCAAGCACCCTGTTGGTCAGTGCTAGTGAGAAGCCTATATAAGAGCGAGGCCCAGAGCACAGCTCCCAGAGGCAGTGAGCAGGTGCAGCAGCTTGTGTGGGCTCTGCTTAGAGCCTTTGGGGGCCTTGCTGGACATTGTGGGGGCTTTCTGCTGTTGCCTATGGGACTGGAGGATGATTCTACTGACAGGTAAGGGGAGCTAGGCAAGGGCAACTGTGGGAGGTCTTACCTTTCCCTGGGAGAAGCCCTAGCCCCTGGCTGTATCTAGGTGTAGTTGCTGCTAAGGAGCTGTCTTGGTTGCCCCAGGTTAGAGGGAGCTGGGGCCTTGAATCCAGGTGACTTTGATAAGCCCCATGTGAATCAGAGCAAGGAAGAGGCTTATATAAGAGCCAGGCCTCAAATGCAGCCCCTACAGGTAGTGCAGCTTGCAGGGGTGCTTATCAGATGTGGGAGTTGCATTTCCAGGGGTGGACTGAGGCCTCTTAAGAGGGTTTGATATCAAGCTGTCTCCATAGTTTTGGAGTTGGAGAGGTGCTAATGGTGCTCAATCTGGAGAGYGATTGGCATTGATCCCTTTTGTGGKCTGCTGTGAGCATCACTGGCCTGAGAGCTGAAGCTACCAATGGCTGTCGAGAGACAGATGCCACTGCTTTTGGGGCAGMCWKGKTGGAATTTCCTGCTTGCCTTTGGAGCTGTYTCCCACTCTGCTTATGAGGAATTTCTGCGGTGTCCTTTGCATGTGGATGGTGCCGAACTTCCTGCTTGCCTTTGGTGGTATGTCCTGCCTTGCTTTGGAGGAATGTCTGCTCTGCCTTGGGAGGAGCTTTTCATGCATATATTGCTGCTATCCCTTCTCATTTTTGCCAGCATCTCCTGCTCTGCTTTCCTACCACTCTGTATGTGTCTTGGGAGCAACTTTTGGCTCAGATTTCATTGAATCTCCTGCCTGCCTTTGGAGGTGTCTCCTACTTTTGAGGTGTTTTTCCACTGTCTTGGGTGGAGGTTCTGGCCTAGATTTTGCCCCCTGCATTTGGCATCCTCTCCAGCTCTGCTTTTGAGGACTTTCCTCAATGTACTTGGATGATGTTTTGGCCCAGATGTCATTGAATTTTCCACTTGCCTTAGGCAGGGTCTCTTGGTCTGCTTTGGGGGGATTTCTGTGGGCTTTTGGCAAAAGCTTTTGAGGCAGATTTCCTCCCATTCCCCACTGGCATTTGGTGGCATCTCCTGCTCTGCTTTTGAGGAATCTCTGTAGTGTCTTTGGATGATGATGATRTGCAGTTTTGACTGAATCTCTCAGTTACTTTGGCAGAGTAACCCTCTCTGCTTTCAAGAAATTTCCCTGGTGTTCTGCCTGGAAGTTTTTGGGCAGATATTGCACGATTTTCTGCTCGTTTGTGGTGGCATCTCCTGCGGTGCCTTTGGGGAATTCCCGCAGGGTCTTGGAGGAGCTTTTTGTGCTGATCTTGCCAAATGTCCCCCTCAGCTTTGGCGAGGTCTCCCGCTGTGCTTTTGAGGGATTTCCACAGTACCTTGGGAGGAGCTTTTCACACAGATTGTGTTGCATTTGCCAGTCACTTCTGGTGACGTTTGCTGCTCTGCTTCCCAGGAATTTCTGCTGTGTTTTGGGAGCAGCTTTTCTCACAGATTTCACCATTCCCTCCCCCCCACCCCCAGTCACCATCTTCTACCCTGCCTTTGAAGGATTTCCTCTGTGTCTTGGGACAATGTTTTGGCCCAGCTTTCATGGAATTTCCTACTCCCCTTTAGCCATGTCTCCTGATCTGCCCTTGAGGAATTTCAGTGGTCTCCTGGCAAGAGGTTTTTGGTGCAGATTTTGCCCTATTCTGTGCTGACATTTGGTGGCATCTGCTGCTCTTTCATGGAACTTCTGTAGTTTCTTTGGATGATAGTTTTGAGCGGCTTTGGCTGAATTTCTTCATCACCTTTGGTAGGGTCTTGTACTCTGTTTTCAAGGACTCCTGAAAACCTCCAGTCTGGACCTCAGGGAGGGTGATATCGTGTGATTTTCCTGTTTGCTCATGGTAGCCTTTCATGCTGTTGCTTGGGGGAATTCCTGCAGGTGTCTTGGTAAGCGCCTTTTGAGCTGACTTTTCCAAATGTCCCCCTTCGCTTTGGTGGCATCGGCAGCTTTGCTCTCGAGGAGGTTCCGCAGCATTTGGGAGGAGCTTTCCTTGCACATTTCACCAGATCTACTGCATACCTTTGGAGGCCTGCTGTGCTTGGCCCCTGGGAGCCACCCCCTGTGTCTTGGGACAGTGTTTACGCCCAGACTTCACAAAATTCCCCGCTCACCCTTGTGACATCTTGTGCTTGGCCTCTTCACAGGAGTTTCCGGTGTAGGTAGTCCTGCAAATCCCTGCTGGCACTAAGTGGTGTCCCATGCTCTGCAAGCAAAGTTTTTGTTTTTGGTGCTTGGATGGTGACTTCACACACATCAGCAGAGCTCCTTGCTCCCTCTGGAGGTGCCCACTAGTCAAATGTGGACAAAAAAAAGTGTCAGCCCTGCGGCACAGGCCTGTRCACCTGCCCCGCCAGTTCCCCTCGTCTTCCTTTTCCAGGAAGCAGGTTTGGGTTCCACTCTAAGTCAGCAGACAGCGCTCTGCGGACTGCTACTCCTGCGACCTGCGCTGTCTTCTCTGAAAGGCACAGCCGGAGATRCCACTGTAGGCGAGTAGGATATTGTGCAATAGCTGCTCAAAAACCTCACTGAATCACAGGCTCACAGACTGGTTGAGGTTGGAAGGGAGCTCTGGAGAGCATCTAGCCCAATCCCCCTGCCCAAGCAGAGCAGGGTGTGGCAAGATCACCTCCCTCAACCTGCTGGCAACGCTCTTCCTAATGCACCCCAGGAGACTGTTGGCCTTCTTGTCAAGTAGGAGCCCACAATGCGCTCCTGTGGCCTTGTCCACCAGGACTCCCAGGTCCTTCTCTGCAGAGCTGCTTTGCATCAGGTGAGCCCCCAGCCTGTCCTGGTGCATGGGGTTATTTCTCCCTAGGTGCAGGACCTTGCATGTCTCCAACCAGTGAGGTTGGAGTTGTGTCCAGGTCCTCCTCATCCAGGAGGGCAATAAGTCGGTTCTTCTACTGCACCTCCAAGTCTTCAGGAGGAGCAGGGGCCTTTCTCCTCCCATGAGAAGCAACCCATTTCCAACCTTCTCCTACAGTGTTGTGAGGTACTGTTTCACTTGGCACAGAGCTCTCCGGCAACTCCCCTGCTGCAGGGGATTGGGAGTCCCGGAGCAGTACGGTCTCCAAGAACATCCTGTCTATCTCCTGCTCATTTTTGCAAATGCTTTGCAGTCTGCTTACTTCCTCCCCCAGCTCCCTTCCCTGAAGACACAATTCCTCAAAAGCAGCACACCTCCTGCAGGAGAGCTGACTATCCTGACACTCCAGGCCTTCTCAGGAGGCTCCAAGCACTCCCTGCAGACTGAGATCTGTAGAGCTGCATCTGCTCTCAGAGGGTCTGCCTGCATTGAAGCTGACACAGCTGATGCAGCAACTCCAACAGCTACAGGCAAATGTGCTTTGTGGCATGTTGTGAAGAGACACCACCAAAGGCGAATGGGAAATTCAATGAAATCTGAGCCAAAAGATGTTCCCAAGACATAGAGACAGGGCCTGGCAAGCAGAGCAGGAGATGATGCTAAAGGTGAGCAGGTATATCAGCAACATCTGTGTGAAAAGCTCCTGCCAAAACAGCACAGAAATTCCTCCAAAGCAGAGCAGAAGATACTGGTGAAGCTGTGCGGGAATGTTTGCCTGATTCCCCACTGGCATCTCCTGTGCTGCTTTTGAGGAATTTCCACAGTGTTCTGTCAGGAGCTTTTGCAGCAGGCTTTGCAGAGTTTCCCACTTGCCTTTGGAGCCGTCTCCCATTCTGCTTTTGAGGAATTTCCACAGTGCTCTGGCAGGAGCCTTTGCGGCAGATTTTGCCCAATAGCCTGCTCCCCTTTGGCAGCGTCTCCAGCTCCGCTTTCAAGGAATTTCGGTAGTCTCCTGGCAGGAGCTTTTGGTGCAGATTTTCCGAGTCCCACTAGCATTTGCTCCCTGCTCCGCTTTCAAGGTATTTCTGTCATGTCTTTGGAGGATGCTTTGGTGCACTTCTGGGAGGAGCTTTTCTCACAGATTGCATCGAAGGTCCAGCTTGCCTTTGGCACCATCTCCTGCTGTGCTTTCACAAAGATTCTGTGGGGTCTTTGGAGGAGCTTTTCTCACAGATTTCACCGTTCTTCTCACTCCCCTTTGGAGGTGTTCCCCACTCTGCCTTTGAGAGTTTTCTTCTGTGTTTTGGGATGATGTTTTGGCCTCGCTTGGATGGAGCTTCCTGCTCGCTGTTGGCGGTGTCTCCTGTTCTGCTTTTGAGGAATTTCTGTGGTGTCCTAGCAGGAGCTTTTGGTGCAGAATTTGCCCAATTCCCCACTGGCATTTGGTGGCATCYCCTGCTCTGCTGTTGAGGAATCTCCATAGTGTCTTTGGATGACATTGTTGTGCAGTTTGGGCTGAATCTCTCAGTCACCTTTGGCGGCATCTTCCTCTCTGGTTTTGACAATTTTTGCAGTGTCTTGGCTGGAGTATTTTGGGCACATATTGCAAGAAGTTCAAAAAATATTCTGTTGCAAAAAACAGAACAGGAGATGCCACCAGTGATGAGCAGGAAATTCCATGCTACCTGTGCCAAGACATCTCCCAAGACACAGAGGAAACCCCCCGAAGGCAGTGCAAGAGATGGCTCCAAAGATGACTGGGAAAAATGGTGAAATCTGCGAGAAAAGCACCTCCCAAGAGGCTTCAAAAATTTTTCCAAAACAGAGCAGGAGATGGTGCCAAAGGTAAGCTGGAAATTCGGCAAAGTCTGAGAAAAGCTGCTCCCAAAACACAGCAGAAATTCCTGGGAAGCAGAGCAGCAAACGTCACCAGAAGTGACTGGCAAATGCAGCACAATCTGTGTGAAAAGCTCCTCCCAAGGTACTGTGGAAATCCCTCAAAAGCACAGCGGGAGACCTCGCCAAAGCTGAGGGGGACATTTGGCAAGATCAGCACAAAAAGCTCCTCCAAGACCCTGCGGGAATTCCCCAAAGGCACCGCAGGAGATGCCACCACAAATGAGCAGGAAATCATGTGATATCTGCCCAAAAACTTCCAGG